>NC_028643.1:47693664-47694587 GCF_001406875.1 Solanum pennellii | reverse complement strand
AACTTATTACTATAGTTTAGTTGATATTTTCTTGATTTTACTTCGTTTTATTATTTTTGATTTTTTTTAGAACTATCCTCCTTGTATGCCAAATACACGAGAGGAAGAGAACCCTTGTTTCCCTACGATCACGAGTTAGAGCGTACACTGCGCAATATGAATCAAAACTTGGGAATAAATGAGATGATCCGAACCAGAACATCCCAGCTCCGGTTGATGTTCATGGTCAGTTGTTACCCGATACTCCGGGTGAACACGAACAGAGGGGACAAAATCCCGTACCACGGCCCCAAGCATACTACAGAGGCTATGATAACATAGCAGACTCCGATGGGCCACTTGTCTTGCCTCCTCTACCCACAGGCCACACCTTTGTGGTAACTAGTATCCTAATGCAAATGCTCACTGCCAGAGGTTTGTTTTCAGGGCTACCTTCTGAGGATCCACATGCCCATATAGCTAAGGTAAGGGCAGTGTGTAAAAGTTGTGTAGGGAGGCCTGATTTGGATTTAGATGTAATAGGTCTCAGAGTGTTTCCTCTCTCACTGACGGGAGAGGCTGCTATGTGGTTCACTTAGCTCCCATAAAACTCAATCTTCACATGGAACCAACTAAGGGATGTCTTCTTAGCACGCTACTATCCGGTCTCCAAGAAACTAAACCACAAAGAAAGAGTGAATAACTTTGTGGCACTACCAGGAGAGTCAGTTAGTAGTTCTTGGGATAGATTCACCTCATTCTTGAGAAGTGTTCCAAATCACCGTATAGATGATGAGTCACTGAAGGAATACTTCTCTCGGGGACAGGATGATAATAACAAAGCGGTGTTGGACACTATAGCAGGTGGATCTTAGGGGGAATGTCCTTATGCTGAAATTGCCGAAAAATTAGAGAAAATCTCCCGGAATAACAAAGCTTGGAGT
>NC_028643.1:47692609-47693334 GCF_001406875.1 Solanum pennellii | reverse complement strand
ACCACCTACGGAGCTTGTGACAGTCCGTCGTGCTCACGACGGTCCGTAGGTGGCAGCGTAGTGCAGCTGCTGAAGGAAGATGGGGAAGTCTGACCAAGTGTGGGGTTACGAAGCTTGTGACGGTCCGTCGTGTCTATGACGGTCCGTCCTGCAGGTTCGTCATGAAGTTCAGAGAATGATCCCAGTACCCAGATTCCAAGAGTTGAAGTGTTTTGGAACGAAGACCCTCGACGGACCATTGTGCCTATGACGGTCCGTCATACTTGCCGTCGAGGGGAATGAAGAGAGCAGCAGAAGAAATTGCACAAGTATGGGACGACGGAGTCCATGACGGTCCGTTGTGACCACGACAGTCCGTCGCGAGGTCCGTCGCGAGGTCCGTCGCCCCAGCCGCGTTTTGGCAGATTTCCAGCAAACAGAGTCCTTGTTTAATTAGGTTTTTATTTTTTATAAACAGTTCGAAAAATCTCGTTTTTGAGGGTTAGATTCCGTATTGTTAGACACCACATAGTTAGACTCTTAGATTGTTAAACTCCGTATTGGTAAACATTGAATTGTGAGATTCTTGATAATCATTAGACTTTTTTGTGAGATTATTGATTACTTTGAGAATTCTTGCAAGTGATTTTTGGTGATTAATCAAGCAAACTTTTGGATTTTATTCTTTCTCATTGAAGTAAGTACATGAACTCTTATTTAATATATTTGAATATTGTGTTTATGGC
>NC_028643.1:47690989-47692386 GCF_001406875.1 Solanum pennellii | reverse complement strand
ATTAGTACGAAGTAATAACTTAGTCAAATATCGAATACGATGCTTAATATGAGGTAAGGATAAGGGTTAGGATAGCAACACACGTAGCCGGACCAAGGTGCGGAGTGAGATTTTCTAGATGCCGGACCAAGGATTTAGAAATACATAACTTATCACTTTGCATGCAAGATACTAGGAAAGAATTGTGATAGTTAGAATTATCAAGTTATGAACCTGTGGGGAACACGTAAACCCTAGTTACTTTGATTAATTGATTAAACTCCAACATTCAAAGCTGTTAAGTGTCTCTTTCAATTTCGTTAGTTATTTTCACTCATTTAGAATTAGAAACCCCCCTTTTATTGTTTTTACTTTTCAAGGATGTCATTGATCAAACAATAGTAATAACAAGTTGAAGTTAAGTCTAGACTATTTTCCTCGTGGGAGCGATCCCAACCTCACTAGTTGGGTTATTTACTTGACACGACCGCTTTACTTCTTATTTGAGAAGTAAGTTTGAGCGTTTCAAATTTTGGCGCCGCTGCGGGGGAATATAGCTTTTTGATTAACTTGAACTTATTACTATAGTTGATATTTTCTTGATTTTACATTGTTTTATTGTTTTTGATTTCTTTTCAGAACTATCCTCCTTGTATGCCAAATACACGGAGAGGAAGAGAACCCTTATTTCCCTACGATCATGAGTTAGAGCGTACACTGCGCAATATGAATCGAAACTTGGGAATAAATGATGAGGATCCGAACCAGAACATCCCAGCTCCGGTTGATGTTCATGGTCAGATGTTACCCGATGCTCCGGGTGAACATCAATAGAGGGGACAAAATCCCGTTCCACGGCCCCAAGCATACTACAGAGGCTACGATAACATAGCAGATTCGGATGGGCCACTGGTTTTGCCTCCTCTACCCACAGGCCACACTTTTGTGGTAACTAGTAGCCTGATGCAAATGCTCACTGCCAGAGGTTTGTTTAAGGATCCACATGCCCATATAGCTAAGGTAAGGGAAGTGTGTAAAAGTTGTGTAGGGAGGCCTGATTTAGATTTAGATGTAATAGGTCTTAGAATGTTTCCTCTCTCACTGACGGGAGAGGCTGCTATGTGGTTCACTGAGCTCCCATACAACTCAATCTTCACTTGGAACCAACTAAGGGATGTCTTCTTAGCACGCTACTATCCGGTCTCCAAGAAACTAAACCACACAAACAGAGTGAATAACTTTGTGGCAAAACCAGGAGACTCAGTTAGTAGTTCTTGGGATAGATTCACCTCATTCTTGAGTAGTGTTCCAAATCACTGTATAGATGATGAGTCACTGAAGGAATACTTCTATCTGGGACAGGATGATAACAATAAAGCGGTGTTGGACACTATAGCAGGTGGATCTTATGGGGAGTG
>NC_028643.1:47683569-47689367 GCF_001406875.1 Solanum pennellii | reverse complement strand
CACTCTTCCTAGCAACACTGTCCAAAATCCAAAGAATGATGCGCATTATATGGCAATCACTACTCGGGGTGGTAGGCAAACCATTGACCCACCTATGCCATCTACTGAGGAAAATGTGAGAAAGGATAATGATAATGTGGTAAAAGGTAGTGGTGAAGCAGAGGAAAGTAATGGAAAAGATGCAGAAGTACCTATCAAGGCAATTCCCATGCCTAGGACACCACCACCCTTCCCTCAGAGATTAGTGAAAAAGACCGAGGATGGTAAATACCGGCTTTTCATAACAATGTTGAAGCAGCTTTCTATAATGTCCCTTTGGTAGAAGCTCTAGAACAAATGCCCGGTTATGCCAAATTTATGAAAGATCTGGTCACCAAGAAAAGATCAGTCACTTTCGATGATGATGATAGACTGCAGCATTGCAGTGCTATTGCTACAAGATCCCTCGTACAGAAGAAAGAAGATCCTGGTGCATTCACTATTCCTTGTACAGTTGGGTCATAACATTTTGCGAAAGCATTATGTGATCTGGGGGCAAGCATAAATCTCATGCCCCTCTCTATTTACAAGAAATTGGGTTTGGGGGATCCAAAACCCACTGCCATGCGGCTACTGATGGCTGATCGGACAGTGAAACGGCCCATAGGGATACTCCATGATGTGCTAGTAAAAGTGGAGTCATTCATCTTTCCGGCTGATTTTGTTATTCTTGATTGCGAGGTCGATTTTGAAGTGCCTATTATTCTTGGGAGGACATTCCTTGCTACAGGTAGAGCATTGGTTGATATGGAGAAGGGACAGATGACATTTCGGTTGAATAATGAAGGAGCGACCTTCAACATTTGTAGGACCATGAGGCAGAGTGGTGAGCTCCAATCGGTATCTGCCATATCCCACAAAGAAAAGATGAAGAAGGAGACTGAACAGAAAAATGCAAAACAAGAGTTTATGGTTGGGGATTTGGTGCTTGTAGACAGTTCTGGGGTGCCTTGTCTTCCGGGCAAGCTCAAGTCCAAATGGACTGGCCCTTACCTGATTACCCAAGTATTCCCTCATGGAGCAGTTGAGTTAGAAGCCAAGGAGGGAGTGCGGTTTAAGAGGAATAGAGATAGAATAAAACTCTATTTTAAGCATAAAGCATCGGGGAATGAAGTGATAGAGGCATACCATCTTGATGAAGTCTGAGTAATCAAGGGTCCCCAGTCGTGCCGCGACATTAAATCAGGCGCTTGATGGGAGGCACCCCAATACTTATAGTATTTTTAGTAATGGTAGCATTTTTCTACTAATGGGTTTTTAAATTTGCAGGCACATCACCAAGAAATTCTGCAGAAAATTACTCTGCAGCAGTCACTGACGGACACATCGACGGACCGTTGTGCCTGCGACGGACCGTCGTATGAATCCGTCGTACCAGGTACGTTTTTCTGTTATTTTGAAACTAGGGCACACACGACGGAACCAACGACGGGTCGTCACAACTGCGACGGACCGTCGTCGGGGAACCGTCGCGTGATTAATGAGTTATACCCGACCCGGATGGACCCTTTTCAAAATCAGACCGTTTAAACCCCCCCAACCCCTCATTTCAAAACATTCCTTCATTATTCCTCTCATCTCCCCTCTCTTTTCAACTTCCACATTCCCTCCCACCGATCATTGCTCCCTAAAATTCTCCAACGCCCTAGAGTTATCATCTACTAGTCGGAGCTGCTGCTGTGGGTGTCTACTTTGCCAACTGAGTAATTGTCCATTTGCTTTTTCTCCATTTCTAAGGTATGTGTCTCTAAATTTAAACTCATTTATCTTGCCTTTTTGTTTACTAGTTAGTATTAAGCTTAGTTCCTCGACGTATGTTGTTTACTTTAGACGATTCTGTCTAAACTAGGTTACAAATGTTCGAAATTGCCATGTTTACCACCCTAGACATAGGTGCTTTTGCATTGCTAGTTTCCTAGGTAGTTGGGTTAGACACATCTAGGTCCAAATTACTACAAGCTTGATGGGGGTTCATCGGGAATGCATAGGGTACCCCAGTTTTGTCACTGTTAGTCAGAACGAGACCCCGATGACAGACCGTCGTACCCACGACGGACTGTCGTAGGGTCCGTTGCAAAAGCCCTAGCACCCTGTCCCAACGGACATATGTGACGGACCGTCGTGCTCACGACGGTCCGTCCTGCACAACCGTTCCGATTGTCAGAGACCCTGTTTCTAAGGGTCTCTCATTTTTCCCAAATATTCCTCAACGGACACATGTGACGGACCGTCGTCTTCATGACGGTCCGTCCTGCACAACCGTTCTGGTTGTCAGAGACCCAGTTTCTAAGGGTCTCTCATTTTTTTTCAAGTGTCCTTCAACGTACACATGTGACGGACCGTCATACCCACGACGGTTCGTCCTGCACGATCGTCATGACGGTCAGAGACCCCTCCCCTAAGGGTCTCCATATTTTTTTCTTTCAAGTGTTCTACGACGGACATCTACGACGGACCGTCGTACCTGTGACGGTCCGTCCTGCACAGACCGTCATGCTCGTCAGAGACTCTCCTTCAGGGTTCTCTATACATACACAGTCCAAGTAATACACGACGGACCTCATGACGGTCCGTCATAGTCACGACGGGACGTCACCAGGCCCGTCGTGTGCCACAGTTTCTATAGCAATTACCTACTATTTTCAATGTTGTGCTAAGTATGGTTTTTCTTGTCTTGTTGACACTACTCGTACTAATGTTGATCCTTTACAGGTACTATCTACTATGGCACCCAAGCAAGACCGCATCTACGCACGCGGGCGATCGAAGTCTGTCACCCCGTCTGCCCGCATGGTCATCGGCTCTGATGATGAGCGTGACCCTGAGTACGTGCCCCCAGGCACCTCCACCCCTTCCCGTGCTGCACGTGCTCCCCGAGCCACACCCAAAAAGTTGGCGTCTGGCGTAGTCACTGCCTCCCAGTCTGATGAGGAGCGCACACTGACCGGCACACCCTCTGGGTCAGCCACAAATGAGGAAGGAGCGTCTGGCTCCTTAGGAGTATCCTGGTCCGAGGAAGCCTCTGGCTCTGCTGAGGTTCCCGCACCCGCCACTGCTGCAGCGTCGGCCTCGTCTGATGAGGCTGACAGTTCAGACTCTACATCCGGCTCACCAGCTCAGGTCCCCACCCCAGCCACTGACCAGCCCAACCGGTGGTGTGTCGACGGGCAGTTTCAAGTCTACTCCGACGCCAAGTTCCTGACTGATAAAGGAGTGATGACTCGAACACTCACCTTGGAGCGGCGGGTACTTACAGGGAGCCTCCCAACGATGCCTGAGATCCACAATCTCTTCACCAGGCATCGCTTGGAGTGGACAGCACGTCCGTTGGGACGATACAGCGAAGAAATGGTCCGAGAGTTCTACGCATCCTACGTAGCGACTCTCCGATCACAGATCGATAGGCGGGCTGCCCCCGCTAAACAGGCCCCACTGGAGCAGGTCCGAGTCCGGGGCGTACAGGTTGACATTTCCTTGCCAGCCATCCGCCGGTTTCTATACGGCGAGAGTATTGATGCTTCTCGGGACCCCCTCACTGCCGAGTTCGACTACCGCTGGCAGATAGTTAAGGATGGCCAGTTCTTGCGCGAGCCAGCACTGAGAGAGACCACCAAGAGGTGGATGGCCCTGCACCTGTCAGTAGATGGAGAGGGTGCCGATTGGGTGACTGAGCCGAAGGGGGCCATCAAGAAGGCCAACCTCACGTTCACAGCAAAGTTCTTGTGGCTGCTTGTCCGTCACTGCCTCTCCCCCACAGCTGCTGACAACATCGTTACCTGGGATCGAGCAGTGTTGATGGCGGCGATGATAGCCGGATTCGAGGTAGACTTCGCATGGCTTCTCCAGGCAGTCATGCACGAGAGGGCATTCAAGGTCACTACCACCTACCCCTTCCCGTGCATGATCTTTGCCCTTTGCAGGTCCGCAGGTGTGCCCATATGGCACGTAGATCAGCTGAAGACCCCGCAGGGCACCGTTGACGTCGGCCTCATCAGAGACGAGGCCAATGAGTTGGCCCCATGCAGAGGGCCCCGTCCAGAGCTGCCCCCACTTGCTGATGATCTTGCTGATACGGTAGCCCAGGCCCGCACAGCTACACAGGCGTCCACTGACACTACCCCGGTCGAGTCTATCCCGGGTAGTAGCACAGCCCCGAGCTCCTCTCGCACAGCCCCTCTACCGACACTGGTCCCGCTTGCAAGGGTCCAAAAACTAGAGGCACAAATGGCCACTCTTCTGCATCATATCCAGCCGTGGATGCAGAAGTCGATTACTGAGTCCGAAGAGCGCCTAGAGAGGAAAATGGTGCAGTTTACAAAGCGGAAGATCGCTGAGGTTAACCAGCTCCTGGACGCCTTTGAGTTAAGAGTGCTAGCACGACCAGCCCCTCTGATGGATGTGTCGACTCTTCAGGATGCAGTCGACAGTCTTCGTGCAGACATCGACACGATCTTAGAGGCTAGGGTGCCGGAGTCTGAGGCCCCTTCTGTCGAGCCTGCTGAGGACACCGTGTTGGCGGCCCTTTTTGCTACTTCAGAAATTCCACCACCTCCCCCTCGAGAGAGTGCCAAGAGGCGTAGGGGACGAGCAGAGGATGAGGCGCGAGCAAGGAAGAAGGAGCGCCGAGAGATGGAGGCTGCGCGGAGAGCCTCACTTGCTGAGGAGGCGGCGCAACAGATGAGAGCATCTGAGTTAGCGGCTGGGGCGTCTAGCTCCCGCACTGTAGATATAGAAGGAGGCACTACTGATGGTACGGTTGTTGCTGAGGACACCACTGAGGGTGTCCAGATTGCAGAAGACGTGGGTTCCGGGGAACCGGACCCACCAGCTTGCTAATCGACGGCGCTTTGCGCCACAGGTTTGCTTCACCTACCACTCTAGTATTTAGATTTTTTTATGCATTGGGGACAATTGCATGTTTTTTTTGTTGGGGGTGGGGTAAATGGAAAGTGAGTGTTAGGGTGAAGTCTGAGTAGCCCAATTCACTATCCTCTTTTGGGGTTTTCTTGCCTGTGTTCTTTTTCCCCAAAAGACTGATTACTTTTTCTGTTGAACCGGCATGTCTATATCTTTTGTACATAGTTTAATTCTGGAGCATGATGGCTAAAATGATATCCTGATAAACTGGAAAATAATGCATGACTAGGCATAGTAACTGATAATTGTGTGGCTCTAAGCATGAAATAGAGTTACACCATTGCATTACCCTAAGTCTTAAATTCGAACTAGGTGGCTGATAATCTGGTATAGTGATGAGATGTCAAGTGAGTGTGAGGAAATTTGAATAGTCCACTATTGGTACTGAGCTAGAACTTGCCTGGTTAGTCCTGCTAAAAGTAAGCTGTAATAGACAATTAGGAAAGGATCATAGGCCCTTATTCAATATAGCCTATTTCTAGCCTAAATAAAAGAAAACCAAATGAAATTTATCCTTCTTTGGTCCAAATGATCTGAGCTTAAAATAGACCTTTCTTTCTCACCCCAACTGATCTTTTCTGGGAACAATGTGTTGGCCCTGGTCCCTCCTTGGACATGTGCACCTCAGCTTATGCCAAAAGCATAAGTTGAGGGTGGCTAATGCATGAACAACCTTCGTTATGGCCCTGACCCAATTTTGGGTATTGTGTACCTTAACTCATGACAAAGCCATGAGTTGAGGGTGGATATTAGGAGGAATGCTCTGGAAAGTGGGGTTGAAAGAACAAAGAGAGAGAAAGAATAAAAGTAAAGTGACTCAAGAATTAGTTGAAAGAAAAGTA
>NC_028643.1:47635080-47681242 GCF_001406875.1 Solanum pennellii | reverse complement strand
GGGGGTTTCCGACCAAGCGCCCAAGGCTCACATCAGGATAATTGGCGCCAAGGTCAAGGGAACCAAGGTCAGAACTATGGTACCTACAATCGTGAGGGTCATTATGTCCAAGATGGAAACTACAACCGCGACAACAACTTTAACAGGGGTAACTATGCTAATAGAAACGACAGGAATGGGCCCTATGTCCCTCCTCAAAATCGTGAAGTTACTCCTAGGTATGGTGGAAATAGTATGGCGCGAGTTGAGGAAATGTTGCACAAAATGATGAGGAGGTTAGATGCTAGTGATGAGCACATTAAAGAGTTAAGGTGTGATTTAGCTAGTATTGGGCAAAAAGTTGATACACATGCAATATCGATTAAACAGATCGAGTTGCAAATGGCCCAATTATCTGCGACAGTGAACACACGGCAACCGGGCACTCTTCCTAGCAACACTGTCCAAAATCCAAACAATGATGCGCACTGTATGACAATCACTACTCGGGGTGGTAAGCAAACCATTGACCCACCTATGTCGTCTACTGAGGAAAATGTGAGAAAGGATAATGATAATGTGGTAAAGGGTAGTGGTGAAGCAGAGGAAAGTAATGGAAAAGATGCAGAAGTCCCTATGAAGGTAATTCCCATGCCTAGGCCACCACCACCTTTCCCTCAGAGATTAGTGAAAAAGACCGAGGGTGGTAAATATCGGCGTTTCATAACAATGTTGAAGCAGCTTTCTATCAATGTCCCTTTGGTAGAAGCTCTAGAACAAATGCCCGGTTATGCCAAATTTATGAAAGATCTGGTCACCAAGAAAAGATCGGTCACTTTTGAGGATGATGATAGACTGCAGCATTGTAGTGCTATTGCTACAAGATCCCTCGTACAAAAGAAAGAAGATCATGGTGCGTTCACTATTCCTTGTACAGTTGGGTCATAACATTTTGCGAAAGCATTATGTGATCTGGGTGCAAGCATAAATCTCATGCCCCTCTCGATTTACAAGAAGTTGGGTTTGGGGGATCCAAAACCCACTGTGCGGCTACTGATGGCTGATCGGACAGTGAAACGGCCTATAGGGATACTTCATGATGTGCTAGTAAAAGTGGAGTCATTCATCTTTCCGCTGATTTTGTTATTCTTGATTGTGAGGTCGATTTTGAAGTGCCTATTATTCCTGGGAGGTCATTCCTTTCTACAGGTAGAGCCTTAGTTGATATGGAGAAGGGACATATGACATTTCGGTTGAATAATGAAGAAGCGACCTTCAACATTTGTAGGACCATGGGGCAGAGTGGTGATCTCCAATCGGTATCTGCCATATCCCACAAAGAAAAGATGAAGAAGGAGAATGAACAAAAAGATGTAAAACAAGAGTTTATGGTTGGATATTTGGTGCTTGTAGACAGTTCTGGGTCGCCTTGTCTCCCGGGCAAGCTCAAGTCCAAATGGACTGGCCCTTACTTGATTACCCAAGTATTCCCTCATGGAGCAGTTGAGTTAAAAGCCAAGGAGGGAGTGCGGTTAAGAGGAATAGAGATAGAATAAAATTCTATTTTGGGCATAAAGCATCGGGGAATGAAGTGATAGAGGCATACCATCTTGATGAAGTCTCAGTGATCCAGGGTCCCCTGTCGTGCGGCAACATTGAATCAGGCGCTTGTTGGGAGGCAACCCAATACTTATAGTCTTTTTAGTAATGGTAGCATTTTTCTACTAATGGGTTTTTAAATTTGCAGGCACATCACCAGGAAATTCTGCAGAAAATTGCTCTGCAGTAGTCACTGACGGATACATCGACGGACCGTTGCGCCTGCGACGGACCGTCGTATGCCTCCGTCGTATCAGGTACGTCTTTCTGTTATTTTCAAACTAGGGCACACACGACGGGTCATCACGACGGCGACGGACCGTCGTCGGGGAACCGTCGTGTGATTAATGAGTCGTACCCGACCCGACCCGGCTGGAGTCCTTTTCAAAATTAGACGGTTTAAACTCCCCAACCCCTCATTTCACCCCATTCCTTCATTATTCCTCCCACTACTCTCTCTTTTTCAACCTCCACAATCTATTCCTCTATCAACCACCGATCATTGCCCCCCACAATTCCCCAAAGCCCTAAAAGTGTTAATCTACTAGTCGGAGTTGCTGTTGTTGGTGTCTTCCTGGCCACCGAGTACTTGTCCATTTGTTTTCTCCAATTCTAAGGTATGTGTCTCTAATTTCTACTCATTTATCTTGTATTTTTGTTTATTAGTTAGTATTAGCTTAGTTCTTATTGTTTCTTTTATACGATTCTGTCTAACCTAGGTTAAAAATGTTTGAAATTGCCATGTTTACAACCCTAGACATAGGTGCTTTTGCATTACTAGTTTCCTAGGTAGTTGGGTTAGACAAGTGTAGGTCCAACACACTACAAGTTCAATTTTGGGTTCATCGGGGATGAATGGGGTACACCATTTCTGTCACTGATCTACAGAACGAGACCCCAATGATGGACCGTCGTGCCCACGACGGACCGTCGTAGGGTCCGTTCCAAAAGCCCTAACTCCCCATTGTCCATTTTTTCTAAGTGTCCTTCAACGGACACATGTGACGGACCATCATACCCACGACGGTCCGTCCTGCACGACCGTTCTGGTTGTCAGAAACCCTGTTTCTAAGGGTCTCTCACTTTTTCTAAGTGTCCTTCAACGGACACATGTGACGGACCGTCATACCCACGACGGTCCGTCCTGCACGACCGTCATGACGGTCAGAGACCCCTTTCTTATGGGTCTCCATATTTTTCCCAAGTGTCCTACGACGGACACCTATGACGGACCGTCGTACCTGTGACGGTCCGTCCTGCACACACCGTCATACAAGTCAGAGACTCTCCTTCAGGGTTCTCCATATATACATAATCTAAGTAATACACGACGGACCCAATGACGGTCCGTCATAGCCATGACGAGCCATCACCAGGCCCGTCGTGTGTCACTGTTTCTATAGCAATTACATACTATTTTCAATATTTTGTTTAGTATGGTTTTGCTTGTCTTGTTTGCCACTACTCGTACTAATATTGATCCTTTGCAGGTACTATCTACTATGGCACCCAAGCAAGACCGAATCTACGCACGCGGGCGATCGAAGTCTGTCGCCCCGTCTACCCGCATGGTCATTGGCTCTGATGATGAGCGTGACCCTGAGTATGTGCCCCCAGGCACTTCCACCCCTTCCCGTGCTGCACGTGCTCCCAGAGCCACACCCAAAAAGGTGGCGTCCGGCGTAGTCACTGCCTCCCAGTCTGATGAGGAGTGCACACTGACCGGCACACCCTCTGGGTCAGCCACAAATGAAGAAGGAGCGTCTGGCTCCTTAGGAGTATCATGGTACGAGGAAGCCTTCGGCTCTGCTGAGGTTCCCACACCCGCCACCGCTGTAGCGTCGGCCTCGTCTGATGAGGTTGCCATTTCAGAATCTACATCAGGCTCACCAGCTCAAGTGCCCACCCCAGCCACTGACCAGCCCAACCGGTGGTGTGTCGATGGGCAATTTCAAGTCTACTCCGACGCCAAGTTCCTGACTGATAAAGGAGTGATGACTCGAACACTCACCTTGGAGCGGCGGGTCCTGACAGGGAGCCTCCCGACGATACCTGAGATCCACAATCTCTTCACCAGGCATCGCTTGGAGTGGACCGCACGTCCGTTGGGATGTTACAGTGAAAAAATGGTCCGAGAGTTCTACGCATCCTACGTAGCGACTCTCCGATCGCAGATAGATAGGAGAGCTGCCCCCGCTAAAAGGCCCCACTGGAGCAGGTCCGAGTACGGGGCGTACAGGTTGACATTTCCCTGCCTGCCATCCGCCAGTTTCTATACGGCGAGGGTGTTGATGCTACTCGGACCCCTCTCACTGCCGAGTTCGACTACCGTTGGCAGATAGTTAAAGATTGTCAGTTCCTGCGCGAGCCATCACTGAGAGAGACCACCAAGAGGTGGATGTCCCTGCACCTGTCAGTTGATGGAGAGGGTGCCAATTGGGTGACTGAGCCAAAGGGGGCCATCAAGAAGGCCAACCTCACTTTCACGGCGAAGTTCCTGTGGCTGCTTGTCCGTCACTGCCTTTCCCTCACAGCTGCTGATAATATCGTTACATGGGATCGAGCAGTGTTGATGGCGGCGATGATAGCCGGGTTGAAGTGGACTTTGCGTGGCTTCTATAGGCAGTCATGCACGAGAGGGCATTCAAGGTCACTACTACTTACCCTTTCCCGTGCATGATCTTTGCTCTCTGCAGGTCCGCAGGTGTGCCTATATGGCACGTAGATCAGCTCAAGACCCCGCAGGGCACTGTTGACGTCGGCCTCATCAGAGACGAGGCTAATAAGTTGGCTCCACGCAGAGGGCCCCGTCCAGAGCTGCCCCCACTTGCTGATGATCTTGCTGATACGGTAGCCCAGGCCCGCACGGCTAAACAGGCGGCATCCACTGACACTACCCCGGTCGAGTCTATCCCGGGTAGTAGCACTGCCCCGAGATCCTCTTGCACAGCCCCTCTACCGGCACTAGTCCCGCTTGCTAGGGTCCAAAAATTAGAGGCACAAATGGCTACACTTCTGCATCATATCCAGCCGTGGATGCAGAAGTCGATTACTGAGTCAGAAGAGCGTCTAGAGCGGAAAATGGTACAGTATACAAAGCGGAAGATCGCTGAGGTTAACCAGTGCTTGGACACCTTCGAGTTGAGGGTGCTAGCCCGACCAGCCCCTCCGGTGGATATGTCGACTCTTCAGGCTGCAGTTGACAGAATTCGTGCAGATATCGACACGATCTTAGAGGCTAGGGTGCCGGAATCTGAGGCCCCTTTTGTCGAGCCTGCTGAGGACACAGTGCTAGCGGCCCTATTCGCCACCTCAGAGATTCCACCACCTCCCCCTCGAGAGAATGCCAAGAGGCGTAGGGGTCGAGCAGAGGACGAGGCGTGAGCACGGAAGAAGGAGCGCCGAGAGATGGAGGCTGCGAAGAGAGCCTCACTTGCTTAGGAGGAGGCGCACCAGATGCGAGCATCAGAGTTAGCGGCTGGGGCGTCTAGCTCCCGTACTGTGGAGATAGCAGGAGGCACTACTGATAGTGCGGTTGTTGCTGAGGACACTACTGAGGGTGTCCAGATTGTAGAGGACGTGGGTTCCGAGAAACCGGACCCACCAGCTTGCTGATCGACGGCGCTTTGCGCCACAGGTTTGCTTCACCTACCACTCTAGTATTTACATTTTTATGCATTGGGGACAATTGCATGCTTTTTTGTTGGGGGTGGGGTAAATGGATAGTGAGTGTTAGGGTGAAGTCTGAGTAGCCCAATTCACTATCCTCTTTTGGGGTTTTCTTGCCTGTGTTCTTTTTCCCCAAAAGACTGATTACTTTTTCTGTTGAACCGGCATGTTTATATCTTTTGTACATAGTTTAATTCTGGAGCATGATGGCTAAAATGATATCCTGATAAACTGGAAAATGATGCATGACTAGGCATAGTAACTGATAATTGTGTGGCTCTAAGCATGAAATAAGTTACACCATTGCATTACCCTAAGTCTTAAATTCGAACTAGGTGTTTGATAATCTGGTATAGTGATGAGATGTCAAGTGAGTGTGAGAAAAATTCGAATAAGTCCACTATTGGCTAGAACTTGCCTGGTTAGTCCTGCTAAAAGTAAGCTGCAATAGACAATTAGGAAAGGATCATAGGCCCTTATTCAATATAGCCCATCTTTAGCCTAAATAGAAGAAAACCATATGAAATTTATCCTTCTTTGATCCAAATGATCTGAGCTTAAAAATAGACCTTTCTTTTTCACCCCAACCGATCTTTTCTGGGAACAATGTGTTGGCCCTGGTCCCTCTCAGCTTATGCCAAAAGCATAAGTTGAGTGTGGCTAATGCAGTAAACAACCTTCGTATGGCCCTGACCCAACTTTGGGTATTGTGTACCTTGACTCATGGCAAAGCCATGAGTTGAGGGTGGCTATTATGAGGAATGCTTTGAAAAGTGGGGTTGAAAGAACAAAGAGAGAGAAAGAACAAAAGTATAGTGACTCAAGAATTAGTTGAAATAAAAGTAAAGAAAACGAAAAATATACAAGAAATACAAGCAAGAAGAGAAGAGAGTCACTTACACAAATGAAGAAAGAAGAGAAAATAGCAAGGTGAAAGAATATGAGAAACTGGGCAAGATAAAATGATGGAAAGTGGAAGGTTTAGCTGATATGTCAAGGAGGGCAAAAAGTCACTAAAGTATACCATAATATACCCTACCTGACCCTGAGCCTATGTTACAAGCCAAGAAAGTCCTATCGTGATCCTAAGGGTTGTATAGCGAACTTAAGGCAGTGAAAATAAGGGCAAGCTTATGGCAATAGGTATGAATGAGTGTGACTTTGTTCTGAGAGCGAGTGTTGAAAAGTAATCCTTATACTCAAATTGAAATCATTGTGTGAAAAATGAGGATTTTGTTTTGAAGTGAGGACACTAGTTGAAATACCGGAATTGTTAGCACCTCAGTGAGAAATTGAAGAGGATAGGTTTAGTGCATGGTGAGTCTCTGTCATGTTCCGATCCCACATAGTTCAAGCCTAATAGTGATAGCATGCATAGATTTGATGAGATTAATAGGGATTGATAGCCAAATGATTGAAAAGGATGAAACATGGATACTATTGTACAAAGATGTTGTATTGAGTCATAGTGCGTCGCTTTAGGACAAACAACGAATTTAAGTCGAGGGTGTTGATATACCGTGGTTTCACGGTATTATTAATACTTTTTCCTTAAGTTTAGTGTGTCCAAAAGCCTTTTTGTGCTAATTTTTATATGAGTTTCTTTTTATTTTGCAGGAAATCTGTCCAAAGCCGAATGCGGAGATCTTGAGCAAAAAAATGCAGAAGAGACCACCTACGGAGCTTATGACGGTCCGTCGTGCTTGTGACGGTCCGTAGGTGGCAGCGTAGTGCAGCTGCTGAAGGAAGATGGGGAAGTCTGACCAAGTGTGGGGTTACAAAGCTTGTGACGGTCCGTCGTGTCTATGACGGTCCGTCCTGCAGGTTCGTCATGAAGTTCAGAGAAGTGATCCCAGTACCCATATTTCAAGAGTTGAAGTGATTTGAAACGAAGGCCCTCGACGGACCGTTGTGCCTATGACGGTCCGTCATACTTGCCGTCGAGGGTAATGAAGAAGAGCAGCAGAAGAAATTGCATAAGTATGGGACGACGGAGTTCATGACGGTCCGTCGTGACCATGACGATCCGTCGCGAGGTCCGTCGACCCAGCCGCGTTTTGCAGATTTCCAGCAAATAGAGTCCTTGTTTAATTAGGTTTTTATTTTTTATAAATAGTTCAAAAAATCTCGTTTTTGAGGTTAGACTCTTAGACGGTTAGACTCTGGATTGTTAGACATCATACTATTAGACTTTGTGTATTTAGTGTAAGATTCTTGATAATTTTAGACTTTTGATTATCATTGATTGTTGGTGATTCGTGGTGATTAATCAAGCAAACTTTTGGATTTTACTCTTTCTCATTGAGTAAGTACATGAATTCTTATTTAATATATTTGAATATTGTGATTATGACTATGGGTAACTAAACTCCATAACTAGGGTTGTGGGAACCATAGGCAAATAATGAGATAAACCCTAACTAAAATAACAATTCTAGAATAGTGTCTTGCATGTATTAATAATTCTTTCGCTTAGAAGTCTTTTTAACGGATGATCAACGTTAGAACTCGCCTTAATGCTACTTGCCGGACCAAGGAGGTAGATAATAGGAAAAGAATTATTAACATAGATTTAGTGTATACTATCTAATAGGCTAGTATTGATTGGTACGAGGTAATAACTTAGTCAAATATCGAATACGATGCTTAATATGAGGTAAAGATAAGGGTTAGGAAAGCAACACACGTAGCCGGACCAAGGTGCGGAGTGAGATTTTCTAGATGCCGGACCAAGGATTTAGAAATACATAACTTATCACTTTGCATGCAAGATACTAGGAAAGAATTGTTATAGTTAGAATTATCAAGTTATGAACCTGTGGGGAACACGTAAACCCTAGTTACTTTGATTAATTGATTAAAATCAACATTCAAAGCTGTTAAGTGTCTCTTTCAATTGTGTTAGTTATTTTTATTCATTTAGAATTAGAAACCCCCCTTTTATTGTTTTTTACTTTCCAAGGAAGTCATTGACCAAACAATAGTAATAACAGGTTGAAGTTAAGTCTAGACTATTTTCCTCGTGGGAACGATTCCAACCTCACTAGTTGGGTTATTTACTTGACACGACCGCTTACTTCTTATTTGAGAAGTAAGTTTGAGCGTATCAAAGCTTGAACTAATACTGCTCCAGAAAAGGGGATGCTAGAAAAGATGATCTGCTGTTGGTACCGGAGAAGAGGTTTACTTTGTTACAAAAGAATTGAGAGATCTAGCATCCAACAGCAGACACAGCATGGTCTATACCCTTACTATCATATTGCCTCAGGTTGAATTAAAAAGAAATTGGGATAACCTAAACAGGAAGTCCTTGGATGCCTCGAGAAACCAACAAAAGAGAGAATTTACAGCAACGTCTAACTTGAAGACAAATCTGCAAACCCAGGGACATCCGAAGCACTAGAGGCCAAGTATCCCAAGAGAATTCCTAAGAACCTTCACCTGAAATCATAGTCGGAGCCTATTCACCAAAATGTCGTTTCCTAACGATACAACCAAGACAATCGAAGCACGGTGAGACATACTCATACATATATATATATATGGAAAAATGATTAAAAAATACAGAAATGTCCTCTAAATTATACAATATCCAAAGTATGACAGCCATATGTAAAGTGCAACATGTGAATGAAAGAAAAGACCGCAACATTTTTTTAAAACTCGGTCTGGGACGGGCGGGGCTTCTTAGAAGATCCCCGTTTACTTTTGCAAAGTCCTACTCAATCTCCAATACAAGAAACCCAAGGATCAAGGAACAATTTCTGAAATAAGAAATGAACTATACTAGTAGTAGAACATGACGAGAACAAAGTGAGGAAACCATCACTGACTGATCTGTGAAGTGTCAGTTGGCTGAACACTCTATCTGGTTAGTGAATTATTATTTTTTTGAAACTTTTTTTTTTTTGGAACTCTATCTAGTCAGTGACATTTAACAAAACATACCATATGTGAAGTGACATTTGACTCAACATACACCAATTATATAGCAACAACCAAAAAATGAAAGAACAAAGGCTACTTATAGTCAATGGTGATTTCAACCATATTAAGAAAATAGTGCACACCTTGATTCGGAAGAGTATTTAGATGAACAAGATCTATTGAAAAATTCCCAACTTGCACGATGATCTGATATGTGATGGATTTTGATGACAGAACAAAGGTTACCTATATGGCCAATGGTGATTTCAACCATATTAAGAAAATTAGTGCAAACCTTAACTCGGGAGTAGAAGAACAAGATTTGTTGAAAAAATTCCCAACTTGCAAGAGATGAACCAAGTTATTTACTTGATCTCTTCTAGATCCAACGAATTGCCGCTAGCTCTTTGATGCAAAGAATGTTCAAATGGCAATGTTTCAAAGAGAGAGAAAGTGTGAAATCTCTCTTTCTACATTAAAGTTTTAAATTACAGTTAACAGTCTGAAGCAACTCCTCAAATGACTGAATCTCTGAAACATAACAGGCATGTTCAAAAAAAATAGGGGAGGAACCACCAAGAATAATACAGAAGCTTCAATTTTATATTATTTTTTGAAATAGGTAACTTTCAAAAAAAAGGCTTCATAACCCAACTATAATAAGTCTGAAAATAGTGATTATGTTTGCAGATAACCCAATAAAAAAAATCAAAAATTGGATGATATGACCATGTACGGTAACCACCACTGTCGTGCTAAATTCTCAGTTAAACTCACAACAAGAAGAGCACCACTTCAAAGAGTGTACAGTAAAAAAAAATATCATACTGACCAAGAGAAGAGAGCTGAACTGAAAAATTCGGCACTCGCAGGAGCTTGAACCAAATGAAACATCAACATGAATCAACAAACAAAAGCAGCCCCTTGGAAAGAAGAATTTTACTTCTTTAAGAACACAACTGCAAACACAGAAAGAAGGAACAGTGTGCCAAATTGGCAAAACCCAAACAACTTGGGAAATCACTAGAACTGACGTAGACAACATTTAGAAACCCCCTTCTTCTCAAAGCACCACCAATATCCAGATTGTCGTGCAAGCACCTTAATGACCAGTTCACTATCTAGTCCCCCCCCCCCATACTGTTCACTATATTGTATATAGATCCTACTATCCTCCAATATTGTTCGCTATGTGGTATATTCATCCTTCCAACAGACGAAACAGAAGAATGGAGATAAGAAGCAAGACATGGAAGGTAGATGAGCACTTAACAGGGCTATGAAAAGATCCAAAAATTACCAAGTACTTACCAAAATGTCCACACCCACGAGAGACCTCATCAGTTGGATCACAGCAAACATAAACATCTGGAATAAACGCTGAAAACGAACTTGTGGAAAGAATTGTCGTAGTTGAGGACTTCTGCATAACAGCACTTCTGACAACAAGATAAGGAATCTCTATGAACAAGGAAGAAAACTGAATCGAAAAGATAGATAATAATAAAGCCTGGACTAAGGAAACCTCAACGTTAATTGATAAAACGAGGTTGCTCCATGAATGTAAGACTTCACTGATCTTCGAACCCAACAACAGTAGGCACAATAAAAAAAAAGGAACAATCAAGAATGCAAAGCCATAAAACCCACGCCACATTAGAAGAGATCACTAGAGATGCCAGGAAAAATCGCAAAACTCTCTTCCCTCGGTGCCTAATGATATCCAAATTGCGTGCAAGCACCAAAATAGCAAAAAAGCAGCGGGATACACACTAAAGCCAAACTTCGAAACCAACAATTCCTGCACTAAATGTGAATCTTATATATTATGCATGCGCTTGAGCTAAATTGTATTCTTGGACAAAAAAGCAGGGTGCACAAGGATACACACTGAAGCCAAACTTCGAGACCACCAAATCCGATCCCCTCACTGTCACTTATCTTCGAACCCAACAACAGTAGGCACAAGAAAAAAAAAGGAAAAGTCAAGAATGCAAAGCCATGAAACCCACGCCACATTAGAAGAGATCACTAGAGATGCCAGGAAAGATCGTGAAACTCCTTCCCTCGGTGCCTGATGATATCCAAATTGCGTGCAAGCACCAAAACAGCAAAAAAGCATGGTGCACAAGGATATACACTGAAGCCAACCTTCGAAACCACCAAATCCTGCACTAAATGTGAATCTTACATATTATGCATGCGCTTGAGCTAAATTGTATTTTTGGACAAAAAAGCAGGGTGCACAAGGATACACACTGAAGCCAAACTTAGAGACCACCAAATCCGATCCCCTCACTGTCACCATGTGCTCTACACAGATCCACCCAAACAAACAATACAAAGTGGCACGATAAACATAAGAAAACAGGAGCAGAGAAGTTAAGTAGCAAGAATGCACCAAATTATAGGAGCGCTCTCAGATCCATAAGAAAATCTAATATATTTCTCAGGTGACCATAACAATCAGGGATCTCATCAGTTGGATCATCCAAGAAAATAAGCAACTACACTAAAAGCTTCACAGCTGCAAAGTACAACACACGCACTAGTGGAAGATATTATCATTGCTATTTTGACAAAAAGAAAAGGCACCCACTGATTAAGAAGAAAACTGAATTGAAATTCGCTCTCAGGAAGATCCAACGGTTATGCACAAGAAGAACGAAACCGGTAAGTGCAGAACATGGGAAACCCATACCACGAAGGGTCATTAGAAATGCCAAACAATATATTCAACTGGCCTTTTCTTGGGGCATGGTGACATCCAATTATCCAGGTTGCACCAAAATGGCAAGAAACGGGGTCCACAATGATGCTCACCGAACGCAAACTACAAAATTTCCAAAACGTATCCTCTTCACTATCATATCACCATGTGGCAAACAAGTCATCCAACCAAATTTAATCAATTGGTAGGCTAAACGAACACAGAGAAGGCAAGTAGCAAGAATTGATCAGTTGCATCACTAAATAACATAAGCATCTGGATTACTTAAAAGAAAGAATATGGCGACAAATACATAATAGTGAAGCAGTGCTGACAAGTAGAGAAGGGAACAAGAACAATTCTGATTACGGAAGAAAACTGAATTGAAGATCCCAATGATATTAAAAGCATCAACCTAAAAACCTAAACATATTGACAGACAAGGCACTCCATGAAAAGAAAAATCTACGGCTCTGTAAGACCCAGCGACTGCAAGCACAGGAATAATGGAACAGTTAAGTGCAAAGTTGGTGAAGCATGCTACCTAGAATCTACTAGAAATACCAAGACAAGATTGAGAACCGCCTTTTTCGAAGCCTCTTGACAATATCCATATTATAGTGCAAGCACAACGAACACAGTACACCAACCATCAAAATCTTCCACGACTAATCCCCTCAACTTCACCATACATACATCCAACAAACAAAATCAAGCTAGTGTAATACAAGTATAAGGAATCAGAGAATGTGAGCAGCGAGGACAACATAAGAGAGGACCATTTTACAAGACTTTCAAAAGATCCAAAATTGAGTACTTGTTAGGTATCCACAAGACCATAACCATCAGAAATCTTATAAATTGGATAATTGAAGAAAATAAGCATAAAAAAATTATTTAGTTGAAAATCCCAGTGCCCATACAAGCCTGAACCATGGAAATCTCGAACATAAATTGTACAAACAAAGCCGCTCCATCAAAAGAATATTTGCTCCATAAGACCCAATGGCTGCAAGCACAAAAAGAAGGGTACAATCAAGTCCAAAACTGACAAACCCATTCCACCTAACAAATCACTAGAGATGCCATGTAGACGATATTTAAGAAACCCCTTCTTTGTTGAAGCCCTGACCAATGTATCCGGATTGCCAGTGCAAGAACCAAAAATACTAAGAGGGAAAATTATAGTGCAAACTGTGCAAGAACCAAAAAGACTAACAGGGTACACAGATGGCATACTGGAAATCAATCTTTGAAATTTCCAAATCTTTAACCTCTAATACTGCCACCATATTGTCTACACATCCATCCAACAAAAATAAGTAGTTGTGACTACCAAAAGAAAATGGCAGGAAAACACACATGTAGAGCTAGAAGACCAGAAGTACAGGAGCACTTAATGGCACTGTCAAAGATCCAAAATTGACGGAGTACTTATTAGGTGTCTATAACCATAAGAGACCTCATCTGTTGAAGCCTGATAATATCAGAGTGAGTGAAAACACAAAAATGGCAAAGAAACAGGGTGCAGAGGAATGAACACTGGGCATCAACCTTCAGAACTTCCGAAATCTAATCCTCTCAACCGCCATCCATCCAACAAACAAATCAAAATCAAGCAGGAGTGATGCAACAAACAGGAAGCAGACTACAACACATTAGTTGGAATATTACCACTGTAGAGAACTTCCACGCAATAGTAGTTTTGACAAAGAGAAAAGGGATCCGCTGAGTAAGAGATCATTATGTGGAAGACCCAATGGTTTCATGCACAAAAGGAACGAAACAAGTATAAAACATGGGAAACTCATACTACGCGGAGAGATCACTCACTAGAGATGCCAAAAAATGCAACAGAAAAATTCATACCTTGAACCCTGGTGATACCCAATCATCCAGATTGGGGTGCAAGCACCTGAATGCAAAGAAATAGGGTCCACAGGGATGCACATCGAAACCAAACCAAAAAATTTATAAAAATTATCCTCTTACTATCATACATGGTGATGTGGCCTACAAACCTTCATTCAACCAAACATTAAATCAACTGGTCAGCTAAACAAAAGCACAAAAGGGAAGCAGCGAGCACACGAAAGTAGAATGCCTTACAGGGCTATCAAAAGATCCAGGCCTGAGTTCAGATACACTCATCAAGTGCCCATAACCATGGAGATCTCATCAATTGGATCACCAAAAAACATAAGCATCTGCATTACTTAAAAAATAGCAACAAAATACACACTAGTGAAGCAGTGCAAAGAGAGAAGGGAACCATCTGATAATGGAAGAAATTTGAATTGAAGATCTGAATAATCTTTAAAGCATCAACCAGAAAACCTCAACACAATTCAAAGAAGGCCGCTACATGAAAAGAAGAATCTATGACTCTGTAGGACCCAACAGCTGCAAGCACCAAAAAAATGAAACAGGTAAGTGCAAAGCTGGTGAAGCCTGTACCACCTAGAATTCACTAGAAATGCCAAACAAGATCAAGAAATGCCTTCTTTCGAAGCCTCTGATGGTATCCAGATTGTAGTGTGCGCACTAACATGGCCAAGAAACAGGACTGCCCAGGATGCAAAACTGTACACCAACCTTCAAATCCTCCAGGTCTAATCCCCTCAACTTTCAAGCTGGAAAAATACAAGAAAAAGGAAGCGGAAAAATGAGCAGCAAGTACTCGTCAGGTGTCCATAGACCATAACCATCAACCATCTGGAAACTCATTAATTCAATAGTTGAAGAAACTAAGCATCTCGACTAAAAATCAAAAACGACGGTAAAATATGTGACAGTAGTGAAAACAAAAACTCTTTTAGTTGTAATCCCAGTACTCATAAAAGTCTGAACTTCCATGAAAAGAACAATCCACCGCTCTTTGAGACCCAATGGCTAAAAGCACAAAAAGAAGAGGGTATAATGAAGTTCCAAGTTAACGAAAACCCACACCACCAAAGAAACCACCAGAGATGCCACATAAACTATTAAGAACCCTTGTTCGTTGAAGCCCCTGAAAATATATCCAAATTGCAGTGCAAGAACTGAAAAAGATCAAGAGGGTACAGAGATGCCATATTGGATATCATACTTGATATCAACCTTATCAATCTCCAAATCTTAACCTCTAATTTTGTCACCATATATCTACACATCCATCCAACAAAAAGAATGAGTTGTGATAACCGAAAGACAATGGCAGCAAAGAACATATGTAGCCAGAAGACCAGAAGTAGAGGAGCAACTTATGGAGAGGTAAGATCCACAAACCGAGTACTTATCAAGTGACTACAACCATAAGAGACCTCATCAGTTTCATCAGTTTAATCATTGAAGAACAAAGTGTCTGGATTAAAAACCTCATTGCAGCAGAACACAATACACACTTGTAAAAAAATATTATCCTTGTCAAAAATCTTCCATACAACAATAGCTTTGCCAGAGAAAAGGCAGCCACGAGTAAAGGGAACTGAATTGAAAATGTCAATACTCATATAAGACCCTCAACACAATCGGATAGACACGGCCACTCCATGAAAAGAATAATTCACTGCCCTGTAAACTATGGCTGCACAAATTAAAAGAAAAAGACAGTTGAGTGCAAATCTAACAAACCCCAAAATTACCCATATGTAATCACTAAATATGCCACAGACGAGACTGAAAAACCACTTTTGTCAAAGCCCGGACAATATACAAATTGCAGTACAAACACCAAAAAGAGAAAGGTGGCGGAGGATCACATGTTGATTAAGACCAAGCTTTCAATCTGAATGTCCATAATAGTTCCACCATATCGATACACATCTATCAAACCAAAATAATCTATCATGATTATGATAGATATTGGAAGCACCGAAGCTATTGTAGCTAGAAGAACAGAAGTAAAGAGGCAATTTACATCACTATCAAAAGATCTAGGATTGGCCTAGTACTTATTCAGGTGTCCATAGCCACAAAAGACCCCATCAACATAGGAAACCTCATAACCTGGATCATCAAAGAGCATATGCTTCCGGACTAAGAACTTCATGGCAGCAAAAATACAACACACTGGTCAACAATAATATCCTAATTGAGAAAATCCCAATACGATAGCAGTTATTACAAAGATAAGAGCCATGAGGGAAGAAAATTGAATTGGAAACTATTGATAAAGTAAAAAAGACAAAGATAAGAGCCATGAGGGAAGAAAATTGAACTGAGAATTATTGATACTCATAAGAGACTGAAGTAAAAAGGCCTTAACCCAATCGGATAAACACGGCCACTCCATGAAAAGAATAATTCACTGCCCTGTAAAATATGGCTGCACAAATAAAAAGAAAGGAACAGTGGAGTGCAAATCTAACAAACCCCATAATCACCCATATGTAATCACTAAATATGCCATAGAAGAGACTGAAAAAACCCTTTTGTCAAACCCCAGACAGTATACAAATTGCAGTGCAAACACCAAAAAGACAAAGGTGGTAGAGGATCCCATGTTTGATTAAAACCAAACTTTAAACTTCCCAAATCTGAATGTCTATAAAAGTTCCACCATATCGCTACACATCTATCCAACCAAAATAAACTATCATGATAATGAAAAAAATTAGAAGCACAGAAGATAATAAGTAGCTTGAAGAACGGAAGTAAAGAGGTATTTTACATCACTATCAAAAGATCTAGGATTGACCCAGTACTTCTTCAGGTGTCCATAGCCACAAAAGACCCCATCTACATAGGAAACCTCATAACTTGGATCATCAAAGAACATATGCTTCCGGACTAAGAGCTTCATGGCTGCAGAAATACAACACACTGGTCAAAAATAACATCCTAATTGAGAATATCCCATACAACAGTAGTTATGAAAAAGATAAGAGCCATGAGGGAAGAAAATTAAGTTGAAATTATTATTATTGATACTCATAAGAGACCGAAATAAAAAGGCCTCAACGCACATGGACAAACAAGGTCAGTCCATTTAAAAAAAAGAATCCACTGCTCTGTAAGACCAAATGACAGTAAGAAAAGGAATGATAGAAAGAATTACTTGCAAAGTTGATTGAACCGACTAGAGGATGCAACAGATTGAAAAACCCCTCTTGTAGCCTGATAATATCCATATTACGGTGCAATCACAAAAATTGCAAAGAACAAAGATTGAGAAACCCCTCTATCTTGCCTTACAATGTTCAGATCGAGTACCAGCACAGAAATGGCAGATAAACAGGTTGCACAAGCATGGACACTGGCATCAACCTTCACAATTTTACTAATCCTCAACTTACATCCATCCAACAAACAAAATCAAGTTGGAGTGATACAACAAACATGAAACAGAGAGCGGACCCACTTGATGGGGCTGTAAAGAGATTCAGGATTGAGTTTTGATGACTTATCAGGCGTCAATAAGACCATATACCCACCCACCAACAAACCAGGAATCTCATCAAATGGATCATCAAAGAACACAAGCATCTGAACTATAACTAAAAACGACAGTAGAACACAACACACACTAAGAAAAATTATTTTTTTTTGAAACCGGTGACTTAGTGCAAAAAAAACTAACTTAGCTGGGAACTTCCATATAACAGTCATTTTTTATGAAGAGAAGAGGGACTGAGAATCACAGTATTCATAAAACCCGAACCAGATACTATACTAGATATCAACCTTTGAAATCTCCAAACCCTAACCTCTAATATTTTCACCATATAGTCTACACATTCATCCAACAAAAAAATTGCCGCAAATAATATATGTAGCTAGAAAACCAAAAGTGAAGCAGCGCTTCATGGAGAGATAGATCCACAGACTGAGTACTTATCAAGTGATTGTACCCATAATAAGGGGAGACCTCATCAGCTGGATCACTGAAGTTTCTCTGGAATAAAAGCTTCTTGGCAGCAGAACACAACACACACTTGCAAGAAAATATTATCTTAATCAAAAAACTTCCCTTCAACAATAGCTCTGATAGAAAACAAGGATCCACAAGGAAAGAAAATTGAATCGAAAATCTCAATACTCATAAAAGAGACTGCTAAAGAAACCTCAACACGAACGGATAAGGCCGCTTCATGAAAAGAATAATCCACTGCCTGTGGTTCAATGACTGCATAAATTAAAAGGAACAGTTGAGTGCAAATTTGACGAACCCTAAAACCACCCATGTAATCACTAAATATGCCATAGACAAGACCAGAAAAAACCTTATGTCACAACCCGGACAATATTAAAATTGCAGTGCAAGCACCAAAGACCAAAAGATAAAAAGATGACAGAGGATTACATGTTGGTTATACCCAAGTTTTGAAACTTCCAAATCTGAATGTCTATAACAGTATCACCAAAATCGGAAACACAGAACATCAGTAGCTACAATATCAAAAGCAAATCAGTGTTTTTATGTCACTCTCAGCAATCTAGAATTGGCCGAGTACTTATTCAGCTGTCCACAGACATAAAAGACCCCATCACCATAGTTAACCTCATCACTTGGATCATCAAAGGACATATAGGTCGAGATTAAGGACTTCATGGCAGTAGGAATACACCACACTGGTCAAAAATAATACCGTAATAGGAACTTTCTTACAAACACTAGTTTTGACCAACACAGAAGAGTCGGGAGGTAAGAAAACTAAATTGAAAACTACTGATACTAAAAAAAGGCTGAACTAGAAAAGCCTCAACATATGTAAGAGTAAGACCCAATAGCTGGAAGCAAAGGAATGAAGGGAAGAGTTACATGCAAAGCTGACGAAACCCACTAGAGAATGCAAGACAGGGTTGAAAAACCCCTCTCCCGAAGCCTGATAATATTTACACTATGGTGCAAGCACAAAAATGGCAAAGTATCAGGATTGAGAAACCCCTCTATCTTGCATTATCAGATTGCAGTGACAGCTCTGAAATGACAGAGAAACAAGTTGAACAGGAACATGCACTGGGCATCAACCTTCAAAATTTTCCAAGTCTGATCCTTTTGACTATCACCCGTCCAACAAATAAAATCAAGCTAGGGTGACACAACAAACAGGAAGAAGAGAAGATAAGCAGCGAAAATATACCAAAAGGAGACCGACACACTTGGTGGGTTTGGTCAAGAGATCTAGGATCGAGTGTTGATCACTTATCAGCTGCAATTAGACCATATACCCACCAACCACCAGGTGGATCTCGTTATTTTTTGGCGAACAACACAAGCATCTGAACTAAAAACAGCAGCAGAATACAACTCTAGGGCCAAAAAAAACTATTTTTAGCTGGGAACTTCCATTTAGAGGCAATTATCGACAAAGAGAGGAGGGACCACTCTGATTTGGGAAGAAAACTAAAATGAAAATCTCGATACACAAAACCAGAAATAGAAAAACCTCAACACGGATTTCCATACAAAAACCTCCATGAAAAGAACAATCCAATACTTGGTTAAACCCAACTGCAAGCACAGAAAGAAAGAAACAGTCCAGTGCAAAGCTGACAAAACCCTCATCACCTGAGAAACCACTAGAGATGCAAGACCCAATCGAAAAACCCCATTAGTCCAACCCTTGCAATATCCATCTTGGAGTGCAAACACTAAATAGACGAAGACACAGGCGCGCACCAATGCATACTTTATACAAGCCTTTGAAGTCTCCAAAAATAATCATACTTTATACAAGCCTTTGAAGTATCCAAAAATAATCCTCTATTAATGTCAGCATGTGGTCTACACACATATTCACCAACAAACAAAATCAAGCAGGCCTGATAACCAACGGAAAATGGAAGCAAAGAGAATATAAGTAGCTAGGACACAAAAGGCAGAGGAGCACTTCACAGCACAATTAAAACCACTAGAGATAAGGGGATCGTCAAAGAACATGAGCATCTGAACTATATAAGTGGAGCAGAACGCCGTATACACACAAATGAATAGAATCATCATAGTTGAGAACTTCCATAAGCAGTTTTGACAAAATTTTGAGAGACTGAAAAATCAAGTACCAATAGTAAAAACCGGGGAACTGCTTTATCTTCCCCGAGATGAACATCAAAGCAAGACACTAATTCCTGTACAACCACTTGCACCTAGATGCCCCCATGTATTCTTGACAGCTATTAACGACGCGCCAAATAAGTTGAGCGAGGAGAACCATGATCAACATCAAAATTAGCATTAAAGATATCATATCCAAACTGATAAGTCCAAGAAAAGAAGATGGGACTCATTCATCTCAAGATCCAAATTTCCACTTCTGGAAATCGTTGGGCTTCATAGTAAATAGGGTAACAAAAACACGGGATTTCTCACAACAAAAACGTCAGAATTTCTCAAAACCTGGAAGCAAAACTCGATTCTCCCGAAATTGCATCTAGAATGGTTACCCATTAATCAATCAGAAAATAAATGCACTGCAAGGGTACCCATAATCATTCTCCTATCATTATTGCCCAATCCTGATCAAATAAACACCAAGAACGAATCAATAAATTAGCAAAAGAAAAACAGAACTAACAGCGAACCCGTAACGTTCCTCCTCCTCTGTCTACAAAGATGATCGCAAGACCTCAGAATCGTATAAATCTTGATCAATCAATGCAAAATTCAAAGGAAGAGCACCAAATCATCATATCATAAAAAAAAAGAAAAATCAACAATACAAACCAGCATGGAACATTTGGCTCTCTGTCGAAGTCTATTTATAGGGTCGATTACGCGGATGTATTTGGACCAAGAATATTTCAAAGGCGGTGGGCGGTGGGACGGTGTAATATATTAATCTGGCCAAATATTATTTCTTTCTTAATATTTTGAATAAATTTAGAAATAACTCTCTAATAAAATTTAATTTTAAATAAATCATGAATAAGATCTATAGAGCCCGATACAAATTTAATTAAAATTTTAATGTAAATTCTAAATATCAAATAAAACATCAAAAAAAATTAAACATTATATGTATTTCTTAATTGTTTATTAGCTACTTGTGTATTCTCTCTTCATTATTATTATTATTATTATTATTATTATTATTATAAGAAACTTTAAGAAATTGTTATAGTATTTATTATTAAGAAATTGTTATAAGCTTTATAAAAAAGAACTTATGTACTACTAGATACAAGAATCATGTGCTAGCGTGGATTCAATGAATATTATTTTTTTGGAGTCAACTAAAACTTTATATTTATACTAATATAGTAAGTTAAAAGTTATCAATTATTATGATTAACAGTATTTTTACCTGATATATCTTGCCTTCTTTATCTTGATATATATATCAAGAGGATTTTGAAAGTTAGCTAATCTTTTTAATATTTTTATAGATATTTAAGTTGTTAATTATTATAATTTATTATAATTTATCTACGTATTTTCACATTGAATATGACACTCTCTCTGTCGCAATTTATGTCGATAAAATAAGAGTCAATAAATTTTTAGACAATTTAAGTTGTAATTACTATGATTTATAATAATATTTTACGTATTTTTCACATTCTGTATGTTACTTTCTCTACCTCAATTTATGTGGACAAAAAGTTTAAGAGTGAACAAATTTTTAAACATTTTAAGGTGTTATTATCATTATTGATAGTCTTCTATACGTTGTTATCAAATATAACATAAAAAGAAATAAGACAAACAAATTAGTACTCGAGATAATAGGGTTGGCGTCGATTCAATTCATTCAACCCATCTAGAATTTATTTGTCGATTCAATCCATTCAACTCATCCTCTAGGATCTATTAAGTTACCGATGCAACTTTTCATTATCACAGTCCTAGAAAATGTATCCCATAACCGACCTAAATACATTGTAACGCTATTTCTAGTAGCCTTTATAGTGCAATTTTGAAGCACTATTCTGATTGGAACGTCCGCAAAACACTCTCTCTCTCTCTCTTCTAGCTGTGGTTGTGTTATATTGATTGGTCAATAAAACACGTGCTACAATCAAGTAGTTTTGTAACAGGATTTCCGCGTCATCACATATAAAATATATTGTGTGATAGATTTTATAGTATCGATAGAATTGATGTTGTCTTACATACAAAATATCTCGATACCCATCAAATCGACATCTATAAAAAGATGTCAAATCTGCTTCAGATCTTAATGTCACCGCATGATGCTTTATGGGTCTGACATTATTCCTAAACGAACCCTTTCAAATTGTATAAGAAGAAACAGTTATAAATCATCAAAATTAATAAAATTCATGTATTTATAGAGAGGGACTTACCAATGCTTGTGGTATATAGGTTGTTCTGTTGTCGTCGACAAAATTTTTATTGCCCGTTACTATTATAGTATTCATCCTTTCTCCGATCAGAAATATATTAGTCTTCTTTTATCAACTTAAATATATTTCTTATACGTCACTTTCTTAATTTTATCAAGAATGGCTAGACACAACGATCAGGGCCGTCAATATCGTTTTACTAATTGTGTTGAAATTTTCGGTCCCATCTCGCGTTATAAGGTGTTTTCGTTATCAGTTGGCTTTGAACACATATAACTATAGTTGCAGCGGCAAACGACGTTATTATATTCCCTACATTAAAAATTTTTAAAAATATGATGAGTTTATGGACAAGAATTACTGCTTATGGAAGAAGAATACTGCAAAAATCATCCATGATGACACTCAAACATAATGAACAGAAAAGAAATAAAATTCTTTGGATCACTGAGTGACGAACATGCAACAATTCTTCTTGTAAGTGAAAGAGTTCTACTCTTTCTTAATATTATAGCATTGTCCAAACTTAACAAAATCCCCCTCATCTATATATTGTAGTAAAAATATACTTTTCCTTGCATGTTTCTATGGTTAAATGTCATTTTTAAAGGCTCTTTTTGGACAACTAAATGTCATCTTCATTGAATTGAAAAAAAATTATTGATGTATTGGGTTATTGGTTTAGCGATTTTGATAGCGATTTCAATTTTTTATGTTATCGGATTATCAGTTCTTAACGGTTTGGGTTTTTTCTTAACGGATTAAACCGATAACTGAACCGTTAACGATCAGAAATCGATAAACCAATAACCGATAAGTCAATATCTTAATGGTTCCATAACGGTTTAGCATCTCTACAAACCGATAAACTTTAAAACAAAACCTACCGATGGTAGCCCTAAGTTATGGTATTGTTTTCTTCTTATTGTCAATATCTATATGATAGGAGAAGTGATAGTGTTTACGCATCAGCGCCACAATTAATACAATTAATCTCTATTTAAATTATTTAAATTATTTAAATTATTCAAAAAATCTTATCAAAGAAAACAAGTTATTGTTTTTAGATTGTTTTTACCAATTAAATTTATTTGTTTGCTTACATTACCATTTTAAGAGTAAAGTTAGAGGGTTGAATTTCAAATTATAAAAAAATAATTAAATATAAGAAGTGGATTAACAAAATATATATTAATAATTATTATCATTTCTCTTTTGTTGACACCTATTTAGTACCTCCATCCACAACTGTCACCTGTTGTTTGTTTCTTCGTCTACATCTGTTAATTTGCAAAGTCTCTTTCAATATTCTTGAGAAAATAGCAAGTTCGTCTGTGCTCGGCTCATTTTCCTCTTTTTCGTTCGAAATTTCCATTGAATTTATACGACCTTTACTGATGCGTATCTTTGTGTCTTTGTTTCGTTGATTTATGTTTGGGTCATGTTGTATTCGGTCTTAGTTGTAACATTTTGTTTATGTCCTCTGTTCATTTTTTCCACTTTCGGTCAAAGGTTTCCATGCATCTTTTCACTTTTGTTTTGTTGATTTATGTTCTTGTCGTTGTTGAATTGGAGGAAATTTATGAAGTATTGCTATATTTTTTCATTTGTTTGTAAATCGTTTAGGTTAGTAGAACTGTAAAATGTTTTCCACACTTTAGGCCTTTATTTCATTTACTGTTGACAACACAGTCTAATTATTTGTTTGTTTACTAAATTTCATCTGCTGGTTGAAATGAATGTGCCCTGAGAAACTTACACTAAATAGAACATCAATTGTTTCCTCAAAATTCAAGGTCCCGAGACTTTTGATATTGTCTTCGATTTGTACATTAGTTCACTTCATCAGAACCTCGAATCATGAAAAGGAATGATTGCAACAAAGCGTGCCAACACCACTACTTACAGTTGGAAAGGGGAGCGGTCGGAGGATGACAGGAAAAATCAATGTATTTTCTGATTTATAACTAAAAGGCCACTACTTTGAGGTGGAAAGGGGGTGGGTCGGAGGATGATAGCAAAAAACCAATGTATTTTTCTGATTTATAACTAAAAGGCCACTACTTTGAGGTGGAAAGGGGGTGGGTCGGAGGATGACAGGAAAAACCAATGTATTTTCTGATTTATAACTAAAAGGCCACTACTTTGAGGTGGAAAAGGGGTGGGTCGGAGGATGATAGGAAAAAACCAATGTATTTTTCTGATTTGTAACTAAAAGGAAACTGGTAAAAATAACGACATATCTAAATGAAGGTTCAAATTCCAGAACGTGCCTGCACTCCAGATATACTTGTTATAACTGTTGACTTTCCATGAGATAATGAACCTAAATTCAGTTTGATGCCAGTAACATGCGTGTGTAAGCATAATGAAGCTACCCTAGAGAAGGAAAGAAAATTGACGATCTTTTTGATTTTCTGTATGTTGAGGTGTTTTTAGTTATGCAAACTACTTGGTTGACTAGGAATAAAAGTGTCTTATCAAATGTAATTATAACTAAATAGGTTATATGATATAAAGACAATGTCCTCTAAATAAATCAAAGTTAGCAGTTCCCTTTGTTTATGTCCAAATGTGAGTCTAAACATCCGTTCCTGTAGTTTTATGTTTCTATTCCTCAATTCTGTCATACATTTACTATTTCATCTTCTCCTCTTCTTTATTAACTTATGGTATATGAAAAGAACACATCTTGCAATTTTTAAGCTAATCGGCTTAGTTAATATTGACAGTACATATGGCGTGTCAAACTAAAGGAAAACTCTAGCTTATATCATGCTACTTGTCAAACTTCTACGTTGTTGGATAGGTCAGTGAAAGATAATTCAACGAGAAAGAACAACTTCTTCATTTGTAGAATAAATTAATTAAAAAATAAAAATTTAGTTAAAAATCTTTATTTGAAATGAATCTGGATTACTTATTCAGTTCTTTTTTTGAAACATTTTATTATTTACCGTTTCAATTTTTTATTTCATTTTATAATTTAGCTTATACATTATTCAAAATTTGAAGACTTAACTTATCTTTAAAATAAAAATTGAGATTTGAAAATAAAAGTTGAAACTGAAAATTCAATTAAAACTAATAGAAATATAATTGTTTATATATTTTTAAGTTTTGGATTCTTTTTACAAAACTTAGAAATGGTCATTGTTTATTTTTTTTACTTTTAAAATTGAAAATTGTTTTTAAGCATTTTAAAAGATAAGTAATTTTTTCTATAATTGTAAGTTACATAGTGATAAAGTTACAAGATAAAAAGATAAATAAATTGCAAAGATAAATAAAAATAACAAAAGCAGAACAATTTTTTGGTTCCATGACATTTAGATAATATTTTGGAACTTCCAAACAGTTATGTAGAATTTGAAAGTAATCGATAGCATATTTTGTCAACCGTTTCAAACTTTCAGTTAAATTATTTCAAATCGACAAAATTATTAGTGTCATTTTTATAGCATATTTGGATAATATTCTACTTTTGGCTAGCTCTTTATATATTTATTGGTTTGTTTGTTTTGTGTATTTCTTGCTATGCAAGGACAACATGGAGGCATCAAACTTAGAGAGTACTCCCCCCTTTGTGTAACGATTTATTTGATCGTTTTGAGTATTATGAATTTCATTTCACCAGATATTTTGATAGATTCTAAATAGATATTTTGGACTATTCGTAATTATAATTATATGATTAAGGAGATAGTTTAAATATTTTATTTAATTTGTGGTAAAAAAATAATATTAAAATTAATAATGAGTGACTTTTACCACTATTTTATAATTAATCAGATATATTAATTAGGGTATTAGATAATCTGTAAAGAAAATAAAGGAGAGAAGCGGATAACAACAGAAACCTTACCTGCGGCGGTGCCCTCGGGTATATCCTCATCACAATTAATCTTTCATGTTGTTGCGGCAATGATTGTTGGTTCTATGAATTGAGAAGGCATAATGTTTAATTATTATTTTATTTTGTGTTGGAACTTAGCAAATAGGAAGTACATATAGTAGCCGTATAGAAGACAGTTGAAGGAAACTATTGCTACCAGGTGTTTTTTAAGACTTTTGAGTAAATAAGTGGTAAGTGTAGTTAATGATTAGGCAATGATGAAAACGGTGAGTGAGTCATTTCACATCAAACTTCTATTTATAAAGTTTTCAACTATATTGCATAAATATAGATACGATCTGCGTTGGGCTGAAATGGCATTGTAAGGTACCATATTATAAACTAAAATTTGATATATTTTGATAGGTAATTAGATATAAGGTGTAGTGTATTATATGAATTGCATTAAAGTTATGCTAATGAGAGGAATTAAGACTTATCCTTAGGTTTGAAATTTAGGAAATTGATTATAAAATTATATGAGTTTTTGGGTATAGGCTAGACAAAGAATAATGTGAATGTTTATAGGCTTGTTAATTTACAAATTATGTGTATATATTTTAGGATAAATTACCTATATACACATCTTTATTTTTTATAATTTCTATTATTCCCTATTATTTAAAAATATTTCTAAAATTCCTTTTTTCCTTTCAAATCCATTGTTTCAGATATATAAAGTTATACACGTTTTTCTTTCTATTTTTGCTCCTTATTTCACCACCTCAACCTCTTCCTATTTTTACTCACTCTATCTCTTCCTAGTTTCACTCCCTCAATCTTTACTTCCTTCATTTTTTAATTTTCAGATTTAGTTTTCTCTATTTTCAGTTTTATCTCTCCACAATTTTATTCAAAACAACTCAAGTTTTCGCTTTACAATTTTTTTCAAAGAATTACCGGATTCTCCTCCATTTTCACCTTCACAATATGCATAAGGGAAAGGTAAAATATATGATGTATTCATATTGTTTCCTGCAAAAAAAAATCAGTTTTAGGAGATCCTCTTTTACTGGTGAAACAACATTATGAAATGAAAAGAAGTAGTCTCTATCAAATGTATCATTTTATCATGTATCAAGTGTTGTTATGTATTTTCTACGGTTATTCAAATTTTAGAAGAATATGTTTCCGTACACAATATCAAATTATATTCGTGATACATTTGTGAGCGAAGAAATCGAGGAAGGACACATGCTCGAGCTTTAAATCTATTGTTTTACAAAATTTTCAAAATCCCTCATTTTTGGGCATTAAATTAATGTATCAGCGCATCATATTAATGTATCTCACGCATCAGATTAATGTATCATGTATAAAATGTAATGTATCTTACTTAATGATTAATGTATCAGCGCTTATTTTAGTTATGATACGTAAATTCAAATTTATACTAAATATATATGATACATAACAATTACCAAACAATAATGTATCGATCTCAAACAATTACTATAATGTATTTTTAAAAAAATTTAAAGTGTTGTATTTCTCAAATAAAATAACAGACATAAATAAATAATGTATCAAACACTATTTTTTTAGTTATGATACGTAAATTCCAATTTATACTAGATGTATCTTATACATAACAATTACCAAACAATAATCTATCGATCTCAAACTTAAAATCTTATGGGCAACACTTACTTATTTAATGTATCTAGTAAAAATATAATATCTATCAATTCAATCGAAAGGATCTTCATGATCTCAAACAAAAGAACATACATAAATAATAATATATCATGCACTAATTTTTAAGTTATGATACGTGAATTTGAATAATGTATCTGTAACATAACAGTTGCCAAATAATAATGTATTGATCTCAAACCTAAAATTTTATGGGCAACACTTTCTTATTTAGTGTACCAAGTAGAAATACAACACTTATCAATTTAAATTGAAAGGATCTTCATGATGTATCTTCCCGAAAATTTTGATAATTTTTAATCAAAATTGAAAGAATCTTCAATGAACTAGGAGAATAATTTTGAAATTCAAAATTTTCGTCAATTTTGAATCAAAATGAAAAGGATCTTCAATGACTGGAGAAAAATTTAGAATCTCAAAATTTTCGATAATGTTGAATCAAAATCGAAAAGATATTCGATGAACTTGAAGATTTACAAAAGAAATCGTTTGTCCAACAACAATTCCATACAATCCTTCATAACTCATCCCGCTTTTCAAAGTTTCGACAAATTTTTTAATGAAACAGAGAGATTGATGAACAAGAAGAAGAAATTTAATTTTTTAATTTTTTTGGATTGTTACACTATATGATTTTGAATGGAATAACGTAATTTGTGGAATCTTAATTTAATTTTCAATTTTTCCCCTTAATTAGTGGAACAAATGGATACTATGAGATTTTAAATTGATTTTACAACTTTTTTTTCCTTAATAAGTGCAACAGATTGATACATAATGTATCAACAATAATGTATCCGAATCCTTAATTATGTATCTGAGATGTCTAAAAAATATGGTATTTATGTAATTATAAAAATAATAGGGATAGAAGGTAATTTAGGTTTTACACTATGGTATTTATGTAAGTTATACTATATTTTATAGATTGAAAAGGTTCAGAGGCATCAAGAAAAGGAAAAGCATCGGAGAAGTAGTTTGCCTAACTTCGTTTCTACAGTGAAGGTAGGTTATGATTTATTCTATTTGATAGATAGACTCTTAATAGTGATTGATATGTATTGAGTGATATTGTGAAGTTTTCTATGCACTTGATTGTATGGTTGTGTAACTTGGTTGTGTGGTTTGGATAATCTATGTGTTGTTTTGTGAATGGTCTAGAATCCTGAGGCCGTGAAATTTATAATCTTGAACCCTCTCTATCGAAGTGATGCCTTGAATAAAGAAGACTTGATGAAGTGTTGTTAAAAAATTTAAAATTGGTGATAATAAATGATGAATTAATGATGTTATTGGATCAGAGTGTCATGTTCCGACACAGTATTTGTCACGCTCCGAGCTTACACCTGGGTGGAACTGACAGTCGAAGACTATTGTTGGCCCCAAGCGAACCCCTGTCCTGGTTTATTTAACTCAGCGGAAGACTTAAACACAAAAGATAAAACTCATGAAATTAGTTAACGGTAATAACTTAGCCAAAATGACAACTCATATCTTAAATGTTTACAATTGAAATGAATAAGACTAAAGAATTAATATTGTCTGTCTATGAAGCCTCTAAGACAAAGAGGGATGTTGGGAGAGACCTCCAATAATCCTAACAACTGAAAACAGAAAGTAAGTGATAAAAGATATGTCCTCCAGAATGTAAGGAGTCTCACCAACTAACTCTGAGTAGCTCATAAATCAACGGTGTGCCGGGTGCCGATCCTAATTATCCGCGTCTGTATCATAATACGATGCAGGTCAACTGACATCAATACATTGAATGTACAAGTATGCGAGTTGGAATGTTAAACAACACAGGCTTGAAAGAGAAATCTAAAGGACTTACCTGGCTCAACTCAACTTTAGAAAAATGAACTTATTTCAATACAAAACAATTTAAAACAAGTGCAATATAAGAAAAAGCTATTTAAAACATGATGTCAACTCTGTATGCATACAAAGATACAATATAACTTTGAGATGTATGTAAAAATAAAAATATTTGTGTGTATAAAATACATTTAACTTCTGTGGGAGGATCTCTAATCGACAACTATCACTTAAGAGCTATAGTGATGATACAACGTTTTGCCTCAAGCTGACATGGTCGTCCTATACCTTGCCATTAGTTAGAACCTGAACTACTAAGTGGATCCATCAGTCTATGCTAAAAAGACTAAAGGAATCATCTAAAAAGTATGACCCTTTTCCTACCCATGGTGGCTACATGGTTTATGGGGGCTGTGAGTTATCTGAACTCCCGCATATAAGTGATCAATACTGCTCTCAATATATACTAGCTCTAATATTTTTAAAATATATTTTCTTCTGTGATTTGAGATTAGTGCTCAAAATACTTAGCTCAAAGCTACCTTGGAAATCAAAGTTTTCCCACTTGCTTTATTTAGAAATCGATTATCTTTTTTGAAAACTAGCTCAAAAGCTCTTTGGAAATCTCAGTTTTCTTTCTTATTTGAATAAGAAAACATTTACTCTTTGGGAATACATATAGTACCGATACACTCTTTTGAAGAAATGAATTCAACTCTTCACTCTCTACTTAACTTGAGATTAGAGTCTTAAAAACAAAGTTAAAATATTGCTAAAGACTATTAAAAACTTTTAAAAACTTTGCTCTGACTTGCTTCTTAACTTTTAGACTTGATGCTTAACTTCTTTGACTTTGATCTTAACTTTCCTTGAATAGGATTATGGATTCAAGGTTCATGATCTCATGCTTATGGATGATTTTTTTATGTTTAGCTCTATCTTAGAGTGTTGAAATCAACTCGGAAATATAGGTACATCACTAAGGAACTAGTACGAAAAGATAAGGTAAAAATGAGGAGAACTGGCGTCCCTGGCACTATGAGAGGCACGAGGCCTCAAACTTCAGAGTGCTTGTGTGGCGCTCTGGCTGGCGCGTCACCCCAGACCCCTACGAACAGATTTGGTTTTGGGGTACACTGGTTGGTGCATCGCCCCACCCTTTTTCCGAGGTAACTCTGACTTTTCTCCTTTGTTTTTTATATCTAAACCTTCTAAAATTTCATGATTCTTTTCCCAGACACTTAGGATTGTTATTACTCTCAACATAAAATAGATTTAACTCAAAAAATCACCTAGAAACATGAATTAAATCATCAAGAAACTTCAACTAAACAACTCACAAGAATTCAAATTAATTTCATCAAGAAATGAAAGATTTCTTTTCAAATAACACATTATTTTGCTTAATTGAAACATGATTGGTGTGTGGGTGAACTAACCCAACGCTATGTGATCTCAAATAACATTTTAGGGATCATCCCGACGAATTCTACACGCAAAGCTTGAATGTTCTGGCAATTCCTTAATTTCTCCTCTTTTCTCTTTTCTACAAGCCCTAGCATGAGTTTTAAATATTTCTAAACTGAACAAAGTCTTGTTTTATCCCAATTAGTTCCTATAAATGGATTAAATAATTAGGTAAGGAAAAGATAAATTTATCCTTCCTAAATTGGGATTGGACTTTCCTTAATCCAACAACCCAACTTCTGAATGACATAACTCACTTATAGGAACTCGAAATCATGCAAACTTGGCGGCTTTGGTCCAAGTCTTTCTAACCATATCTGGAACTACACCTAACTCATCTTGGTCTAGGAGTTATCAAACTCACTTTTAACTTACTAAAAATTTTTCAATTTTCATTTTACATTCCAAAAGTAACTATTTTCAGATTTTAAACTCTTTTGTAGTTCTTCCTAGTTGCGAGATGTTATAATATTATTTGATTGGAGTGTCATATTTCGATACGGTATTCTTGAATCGGAGCGTCTGATACTGTATTATTGGTCAGAGTGTTACGCTCCGATCTACTCTATTCAAATAGCGCGAAACATCGCGGTGACTCGAAAATGATCAATTGATTCAATTTTAAAAGAATTTAAAGAACAAATGAATTTTAAAGGAGTCGCCACCTAATTTTAAGAAAACTAGGAAACCAAATTAAAGTGATCTACAAAACCGAGAAATTCTAGGTAAGGGGTTCAAGTTATTCCGAAAGGAAGGCGTTAGGCACCCTTTGAAATCCAAAACTATGGGTCACGATTGAATTTATTTTTTTCAAATTGAGGAGGAGATAAAAACAATATTAAAGTACAATTAACATGTAATATATACAAATAATAAAATAAAAATGATAATGTAAATATCGGCCTAAGGTTTGCATAACGTCAATAATATACATAATAATGAATATAAAATACATTTGAATTCCTTTGGAATAGCTTCGATGAGAAGAAACTCCGGCGTACCTGTAACTACACTTAGTAAAAGAGTTAGTGATAAATAAATATGAATAAAGAATTAATGAATAAATAACTGAAAATAAAATTTGTCTTATTAATATGGAAAGCCTTGGAAATTGACGGTAATTTCTTCATCGGGCATTTTGACAGATAATGAATATAAACATAAACTAAATTTCCGTCTTTTATATTGGGAAAGCCTCCAAAACCGACGGAGAGTGTTTTCATTGGACAATTTTTAACAAATAAAATAATATGAACTTAAACTAAATTTCCGTCTTTTAAAATAGGGAGACCTCCAAAATCGACGGATAGATTTTTTTCATTGACCAATTTTAAGGTAAAATACAACAACTTAATAAAATGATAGAAAACAACAAATGCTAAATTATAGCTAGACAGGGTGCTGGAAATCCTTAGAAAATGTATGGAGGTTAATGCTAATGAATCAAAAGTTATCACATGTGGACAAACTAGAGTAGCAATAGATGAAATTAGTAAATCAAATTCGAATTCTTTGACAAATGGAGAAAATAGAATAAAGGTCACATACAAAATATAAAAATAATAATAACTGGAGGTAAAATAAAGTCAAAGATACATAGCAAAATAACAGAATATTTATAGCATAACTTTAACCACGAAATAAAGAAAATAAAATAAAACAATACTCAAAATTTACAATAATCACTGGAAACTAACTCACCACTGCAACGTTTCAAAAATATAAAATCGAATAACAAAGCAACAATCAACTAAATTAATATAAAATATTATTAAAGAACTTCAAAAATAAGAGCACTAAAAATTGATACAAGACCTAAAAGAAAACCCACAAAAATTAAAAATCATGGAAAAGCTATCATGAAGTAACCAAGATAATCTCATAAATAAACAAGTAAAGTCAAACATCCAAAAACAAATGAACACAAAGGTCGCTGGAGACCTGCAAAACAAACATAATAACAACGGAAAAGGGCCTAAAATACCCTCGAAGTATTGAAAATGGTACACAATTACCCTCCATCCACCTATTAGTCCTAAAATACCCTTGTTGTCTATCTTTAGGTCCAAATTTACCCCTTCATTAACGAACCAAAATTAAAATAATTAAATAATATTTTTTAATTACGTGGCACTCAACCATTGGTTGTAATTTAATTATTTAAAATAATTTTAAATCACCCATTACCCACCCATTTTAACTAAACCCGCCCCACTTGACACAATTTTAAAAAAAATCCATCTAATTAAAATACCCTAAAACCTTATTCCTCCAATTTTCACAATCTACAGATCATGCAACAACTTCCGTCGTGCAACTCCATTGTTTTCTTCTCAAGTAGCAACTTTCACCGTGTTCCTCATGATCACGATCTATAGAGGATATTTTCGTTCACAATCTCCATTGTCTTCTTCTTCTCAAGTTTGGTATTTATGGTTCTGATTATCCAAATGAAATACAAGCAGGTAGCATGTAAAAATGTTAGTGTGTGCATTAAAATGTATATGTCACGATGAACCTATTCTCGTGTTGGTGATGGAGTTGCAATGGTGTCAACTACTGTTCACTCAAACAAACCCATCTGAGTCCAAAAAAGTGTGTTTTTGAATTTTCTGTGCATCTTTCGTTTAGAGCTGGTGGTTCTCAAATCATCTGAATCAACCATATGTTGACACCCAATTTTGACCCGCGTCGGTATAAATTAGTTCTCGAGCTTCGTAAGTTTTCCAAATAATTTAAATTAATTAGTTTTATAAATCTTGCGAATATAAGAATATAATTTTATGTTACTTCGGATACTTTTGTCATAATTTTTAGATAATATGCATAATTACCTAGTTATGTATATAATTCGTATATTTTATGACTATCCAAAAAAAAAAAACCATTCAAAATATTTTAAATTTAGTAAGTATTCTATTAAGTTAGTTTAGTTTAAAATATGGTTATATTTTTAAACGACTATTTTACAATTTAAGTAAATTACTAAAAAGGGGAGCTCGTTGATTAATTAATACAAATTCATTTTTTTATTTAAGGTTTAACCATTTTTTTTATTAGCTAAAATTAGGCCATCTTTTAAATCTAACTCATTTGTCATTTTAATCCATAAAGAACCAGATTTGGGCCTTCCATTCAATATTCAGGCGGCCCACTTCCCTTTCTTCCCTATTCCCAGCAGCCCACAACTTACCAAGTCCAATTCGTAGGCCCAATACTTTTCAGCAGCCCACTTCAACTTATTAATTCCAGCCCATTTAAATTCTTACTTCCAAATTAATTCCAAAGCCCAAACTTCCAACCCAATTTTTTTTTTCTTTAAAAAACCCAACCCACTTAACTTAAAACCCTTAACCCGCCCAATCCTCTTTGACCCGCTCCCACTTACCCGTTTCCCCTTTTCTCCTTCCCCTTCACAGCTTCCCCCACGCGATCCCCACCCCAGCAAAAACGAACCCAGAGAAAACGGAAAACCCACCCAGACGCGACCCCAAATTCCCAGAAACGCCAACATCCCACGCGTTCTCGTCTCCCTCACGCGTTCTCCTCTCCCAAACGCCCAGACGCGCGACCCAGCAATTTCCTAGAAACAGCAGCAGCCGCGTCTCCTCCGCGTGCCAAATCCCCCCCAACAATTTTCTTCTTCCCTTTCATCGACGCGCTTCACATGAGCGTAAACAACTTTCGTGTCGTCTTCCTCCTTCACCCGTACAGCAGTACGCGAGGCTGAAAAGTTTGTCCTTGGCAACGAGATTGCGCCACGCAAGGGCAAAGGACGATCGATTTATCTCGTCCCTCCACCTCAACTCTCTTCCGTTGGGAATCCAGCATCAAAAGGGGATATTCCTTCAGCTTGGGAGGATTTTTCGAATTTCAAATTCGAAACGGGCCGAAATTCATCTGCCAGGCCTTCCCTTCGAAACCCTAGTTTTTCTTCTTCTATATAAACCCCCTTTCTTCTTCAGAAAGGGGGTTGGAAAATTTTGGAAAAGAAATTCTAGCTATTCTGTTGGTTGCGTATTTTCGAAAATACTTTGGTTTCTTTCCTGTTGGTTGTAGAAGAACGAAGAGAAATAAGAGTGTAAAGCTATAGCGAAGAGAAATCGATAAAGCTTTAGGAGTTTTATACGGCAGATATTCAAAAAATAGAGTTCCATTTCAGTTTTGATCGCGATATCGTCTTCTCGTTCCGGCAACGCCAGTCCCTTTAAGCGTCTGTTCGAGACACTTAGTTCACGGGGTGGGAGTCATTAGCTCGTCGCTGTTCCAGTCGCTGCTCTCGAAAAGGTAACCTTCTCCTGCCTCTTACTACCCCCTCGTTTCTTCTGTTTCGAAGTAGTCTCTTTTGTCGCTTTGGTACTCTGTGAGTTGCTGCTGATATATCTGCTGGTTTTTCCTGATTTGTTTGGATCAAAATCTGTTAAAAGTTCGACTGTGAGCACGCATGGCCTGTTGCTGTGAATATAGGCTGTTTATTTGTTGGTTTTGGTTCGAGTCTGTGATGTATCATGTATAATAGTTCTGTTTTGTTACGTTGTTCGTCTTATGTTGCTTTCTATTGTTACGAGTTCGTCATGGCACAAACCTTATCGTGTTGGTTTTTACTTCGTTCCGTTTTGGAGCCATCGCTTGAATGATTGCTGGCCTGTTTCGAAGTTTCTGTCTTGTTTAGGTTGGAAATTTTCCATGGTATAATAATGTCTATGGAGGTTTGCTGAACATGAATGAGTTTTCCTCTTCCCCTAAGTAGTTTATGAGGATAAAGCATGACTTTCCTTGTTTCCAGCATACTTTAGTTACAAATAATTATGTGTTGTTGCTACCTTTGGCATAATGAAGTCACTTCCTTAAGCTTTGATTCTATGTTGCCTATCGCCATTTTTGGGTATGCCGTAGGTTTAAATGCTTATGTATGTCTAAAATTTAAGGAACCCGTTCTTGCCTAATGCTTGCTTTATTGAGGATCTTGTTTTAATGATAATTTTTAGTGGCTGTTGTTAATCCTTTTCTTTTGTTTTCTTTACATGTGACATCGATTCGAGTCCATTTCGGACTTCACTCCCGCATTTCTCCGAGTCAAAAGATCCTTGAGTCAGCCCATTTCCAGTCTAGGAGGTCTTAAGACCCATTTGCAGGTCGAAGTACGGCCTTAGAGAGCTGCTGGAAGTGGCGGATTGCAGGAACTTGGCTGCCATTTTTGTTTTGAAGTTGTGTATCTGGCTTATACACAATATATACACTGTTATACAGGTCAAAAATACACAGGAGGCCCGAACTCAAAATCTGAGTTGATGACAGGGAAATTACACTCCTGAAAAGGAGTTTTCAACTTCCGAAAGTTGAAAAGCGGGCAGATATACATACTGTATACACAGATATACGGGAACGATATACTATAGATATGCTTAAAAAATATGATTGGCAGGGGAACGTACAGGGACGCTTATGTTAATTAAAATTCGGGATTAGGCAGATAATGCGGACGTAGGGTGCATCCCGTATACATTAGTATACATTATTGGTCAACGATATACACTTGTTAAGTAAGTTTTAAAAATGATACAGGTACAAATACGTAGAGCAATGCGGAAATACAGGGGGAAAATAACGGAAAATATATATTCAAACAGGTGCAGGGCTCAAGAGGTCCAAATGGGTCAAATATATACTGTATACAGTATGTATACATTTGTGTATACCCTTCATGATCCTTTTTTCAGGAATGGGCCGGGGCCCTTCAACAATTTTTTAACAGGCCCAAGGGCCAAAATGTTTTTTGCAGGATTTTTAATTGTAAAAATTTAAGTAATCCCATAGTGTAATTCAATAATTACACTCTGTCCCGACAAATTTAGTATTTACTAAAAATCCCTTAAAATTGTTGTGCCGTGATACTTTAGACTCTAGTGATACATGGTAAATGATACATGGTAATTTTAAACTGTTAAGAAAAAAATGGGGAAAAACGGTACATTTAATATTGTTAACTAAAACAGCTCAATTTACGGTGACAGATCATTAATCAGCATTAAATCAGCACGTAATTGGATATTAATTTCAAATTTTGAAAATCAAAGATTATATCATCGACTAAACACTATACACACTGATTCTATATGTATCATCAAGCACAGTTGATGACGCAGTTATTAAACTTAGTGAATGATACATTATAACAATTTTCAAAACCTCATGATACATAGAAAATATTATGATACACAACAAATTCATGTATCAATGCATCATCTAAAACACTATACACACTGATTCAAAATGTATCAGCAAGCACACTTGATGGCGCATTTATTGAAATTAATCACTGANTACAGCAAGCACACTTGATAGCGCATTTATTGAAATTAATCACTGATACATGATAAAAAATTTAAAAAAACCCTTGATACATAGGAAATCATATGATACACATCTAGTTCATGTGTCAAAGCATAGACTAAACATTATAATCCACTTAGTACTCATGTATTAAACCTATTGTCTGATACATGATAATAATTTTCATGATTTTTTGATACATATTGGATTCCTGAAAATTTTTAATAATTTCAACAACAGTTTAAAGTACAAAAATACAAACCCGAAACAATGTAGGCCTAACAACAATGTTTGCTGCTTCTTTTTTCTTTTTTTTGTTGTATTTTGACAACCTTTGATTTTGATGTTTCGCCAGAGTCTTTGTTTGAATCCTTCTGAAGATTCATAGGATCATGCAAAGACTTCTTTCTATTTTCTTTCCAATTTTCATCGTCGGAATCAATATATCCTTCTATTAATTAACGGATCCATTACTATAATGTAATAGAACAATTAACCAAAACAAAAAAGTGAAGAAAAGAAGAACTGATGATGGATTAAGAAGAAAAAGAAGAAACCAATAAAAGATGCTGGGTTAAGAAGAAGAAAGACGATGATGGATTAAGAAGAATAAGAAGAAACCAATAAAAGATGTTGGGTTAAGAAGAAGAAAGACGATGATGGAGAAAGAAGAACTGGAAACGTGATGAAGCAAGAAAGAGAAATTGTCCAGATTTTTGAAATTTCAAATTTTTTGAATTTTGAAATTCAAAATTTCAAAATTGGGTGTTTTAATTAAAATTAATAATTCAAAATCCAAAAACTGATTTAGAAGATTGAGTGTTTTAATGGAGAAAAAATAGGCATTATATTGGGTAATTGTGTATTATAGGAGAGAGAATGTTATGTATCTATACACTTCTACTAAAATTAAAAAAAAAGGGAATTATGTAATATTTAAAAAAAGAAGGGAAAATTAGAGAATATAAAACTTATAGTTGTGTATTTAAGTTATTTTAGCTTTTTAATTTGTTGAAAGGGCTCAAGTCCATATTTGAAATTAGTCTAGGACAGGTGGGCTAAAGCCCAATGGAATGGATTTGGGCAATAAGGCCCAAGTTTAAATTTTCGCCTCTTTATTTATTATTTGCTTGAATTAGTTAATGTTGTGGTACAATTTTAATAATCTCCTAAGGGGTAGCCAATTTTCACTATTTTTTTTTTTACCACTATATTTGCCCATTTTGTTTTATTTTTGTCACCATTTTCCTTAAAGTTTTCTTTTAAATGTTTACCTTTAGAAGGACTAAGGAAACAAAAAATTTAAAAATTAAAGAATAGATCAAAACGATTTCTTACTAAGTTAAAAAATATATTAAAGTCATTTTAGTCAAATCGCCGGTCAACCGCAAGTTAGCGGGCATCCCGAGGGCCTAACACCTTCTCGGGATGTACATTGAACTTCGAACCTTTTCAATCGATTTTAATCTGTTTTAAATCTTTTGAAATTTTTCTTGATTTTATCAAAATCAAGTGGCGACTCCGTAATTTGAAAAGTCGATTTTTCTAAATAATAAGATTAATTGATTTTTTCGATACCTAGTCAATTTTTCCATTTTTAAACCAAATAATAGCAGTAGTATTTTTTTTTAAATAAAACAGAATGGCGACTCCGCTGGGGATTGGAGGATTCTAACCCTAAAGATTAACTTTATTTGACTAGTTGTGATTAACTGCCTAAATGTTTACTTGCTTTAGTTTTCGAAAATTGCATATCATGGCATATTTCCGATATATATAGTATATTAAAGGACGGTTTGCGGAATCGCAGCCGGACTTTTTTATACTCACCTTATTTCGAAATTAGCAGCAATTTATTGGTTCGTTAGGCGTCCAATGGTTGTCGCGAGTTTCAGCCCAAATTGTCCGTTTGGGTTCCCGGTCCTTTCAAAAAGCCACTCTTAGTCAACTAGCGTAGAAAAATCCGGAATGTAGGAGCATTTGAACTGAGACGACCCAACGCCCAAGGAGCGTTGGGCCCATTAGAAGACCACCTTGAGTCCAAATGGCCCACGGCCTAAATGGACGTTCATACTTATGTGTTTAAATTTGAAGGATGTATACGGTGTTTGAGAAAATCATTGTCTCATAGGGTAAGGATTAGATTATAGTTAAAGAAAAAGCTTTAAAAGCTACTGGCCCATCCAAAGACGTTGGCACCCGAAGATTACAAAAGTCAAGAAAGAAGAAGGATCTTTCGTGGAGGCATAGTTTAGGGACGTAACCCTGCGTGGGACTGATTATTCTATATACCTTTCCTTATGTATCCCCATTAAGTTTTATTCATGAAATTTTGTATAAATTTGAATTTTGGGGCAATGAAATATTTCAAATGACGTATATATCCCTCAAATCGCTAGGCCCACCCTTGGCACAAAAGGGTCACACATCTGTTTAGAACGCGTAATATTTGTTTATGTGTTATAACTGCTTATGTGAATATGTTGTTTTATCTGGAGATATTCTAGCTCACTCTTCTTCAAATAATTTTAGAACCCCTAAGCACAAATATCAAGTTACTGTCAAAAGCGTGTCCAAATACTCTTCGAGTCTTTAGTCTCAAAAAAAAAAAGGGAAAATTTGAACTTCGTTTTTCTTTAGTACTACTCTCATATCAGAAAAAGATTCATCATTTCAAATCAAAAGAATTTTGAGAAATTTTATCTTTTTCGACTCTTGCAAGGAAATTAGAGTTATATCTCAATCAAAAATCAAAGTACGGTAATGAAAGATACCGTCAACTTTGTCTCGACTCAAGTCGACATTTTCTAATCTCAAAGTTAGGTAGACAAATTCTTGTCTATTTAACTATTTCTCTATATAAGTTTCTCTATATTTGTGAGCCAGTTTATCTCCGAATAAAGCAACTCTTATGTGTTTACACCTATATGTGATATCTTGTATTATTTACCACCTCTAAGCACTAACACATTTGTCTTTTGAGTTTTTTTTCATTTGTCAGGTATTTAGAACTGATCTGTGTTGATAAGTCGGTTGATCATCCGTATTTCACAAGGTCTAAGGCCTCTAAAGATTCCTTACCCGATCAAATTTGCAAAAAGAAAGGACAACGATGGGGGATAACAATGATGAGATTGACATGAATGATGTTGTCGTGGCTCAACCCGCCGCCGCTGATAAAAATGAATTGATTATGCAGTTGATGCAACAGATTGCCGAAATGAGGGTCGAAATGCAAAGAATGCAAGATTTGTCTAATCCAATTTCATCCTTCAACCCTCCAAGAGATGGAAGACCTCCACTCCACTTTCCTCCACCAAGCGCGGAACAGGTTCTGAACATTCTCTCTAACCCCGCTCAAAATCCTCCAACCATTGACTCAACTACCCCCAATCCCCGTCACGCCACCACATCGTGTCAAGCACCACATCATCCTCACAATACCAATCAAATCCTTCAGCTCACTCAAAACCAAAATACGAACAATGCTCAAACCTTCCCCATCTTCAAAACCAAAATACCGATCCTCAAAATTTCCCCCAAAATTATCAAGCCACTCAAAATACCAAGAATCCCTCCATTGTTCCACCCATACCTCAAAAGACTACCTTCCAAATCCCAACTTCAAATGAACCTTATGCCGACTGTTTCGAGCTTGATCACTATAAGGAACGGGAGAGAGAGTGGAGGTCAAAAGAAGAGGTAGTCAAGGTGAATATGAAAGAAGAGATCAGGAAAGCCATGAAGGAGTTGCACTGTATTTCCGAAGTCGATGGATTGAGCTATAAGGATTTATGCATCCATCCGAATCTCAACCTCCCTGAAGGGTTCAAAGTGCCGAAGTTTGTCACTTTTAACGGAACAGGAAATCCTCTAGCACATCTGAAAGTTTATTGTGATCAACTCGTGGGAGTTGGCAAAAATGAAGCATTATTGATGCGTCTCTTCAGTCGAAGTCTAAGTGGAGAAGCTTTGGAGTGGCTTACATCACAAGAGCTGAAACAATGGAAAAGTTGGAATGCACTCGCAAAGGATTTCACGGAAAGATTTGGACATAACATAGAAGATGCCCCAGATCGCTACTACTTGGAGAAGATCAAACAGAAGTCTACAGAAAATTATCGAGAGTACGCTCTTCGTTGGAGAAAAGAGGCTGCAAGAGTTCAACCTCCCATGTCCGAACGTGAGATCACTGAAATGTTCATTCGTACTCAAGAGCCTGAGTACTATGAAAGAATGTTGTGTATGATGGGACAAAAATTTGTCGAGATTGTCAAAGTGGGAGAAGCTTTGGAAGATGGTTTCAAGACTGGAAAGCTCACCAAATTTACCGCATTGCGATCTAATGGAAAATCTACCAGAATTACTGATATGGATAAATCAAAAGGAAAAGTGGAGGAGGTAAGTAAGGTCACGGCTACCCGTATAAGGCCAGCTTCTCAAAGGGAATATCAAAACCATAATGCCAATCAGAAAAAATTTCCTCGCCCAAAATTTAGGAAAGCTCCTAAAGTATTTACACCATTAAGGGAATCTCAAACTCAACTTTATGAAAGGTTGAAAGCAATGGGTATGCTCTATCCTATAGAAGGAAAACCAGTCAATCATTTGGGAAAATTTTACAGAGCTGACCACAGATGTGCTTACCATTCAGGAGCCGTTGGACATGACACAGAGAATTGTTCAACTCTGAATCACAAGATACAAAACATGATCAACAACAACTTGATCAATATTGAGGAAACCACCTGAATGGATGACATATTGGATGCTCAAGAGTGAGTACAAGACATTTCTGAACTGAGTCATTTGAAGATATTCATCATCAAAGGTGGAGAAGAAGAATGCCCAACATTGGCCAAAATTTTGCATATGATGTTTTGTTACCTTTCTTTTGAAAATGTATCGCACATTTCTTGTTTGAACTACGTTCAACCTGAATTTTCAAGAATGAGATACGTAGGCGGCCTATGTCGGCCTCGGTCGTTTCTTTATCAAAACTTCCTATTTTGGTTAATCCTTGAGGGGGGAACTACGTTTTACCTGATTCCTGCTTCAATGGGATACGTAGGCGCCACAACGGCTCGGTCATATACCCAGTAAGATTTCCATTTCTCTTCATAATGGAAACTGGGACAGAATTTTTGAGAGGATCTCAAAAATTCATTTGAAGTTGGACTTCTTTAACAAGTCAAAACAGAAGAACAAAATTCTACGGAGATTAGCTTTGGGTGGATCTAAAAAATTATGACAATCTAGTTTGCAACTGGGACAGAATTTTTGAGATGATCTCAAAAATTCCACAAATGTCATGTGTTACTTATTGAAGTAAACTGGGAAAAATTTTGAGGAGGGGCCTCAAAATTCCAGAATGAGTAACCTTAGAGTTAACAGAGCAAGTTGTGAGAGTTCTTCTATATTGTAGACCGGGACAAACTTTTGAGGAGGGTCCTCGAAAATTCCATCAAATATGTCATATAAAGAACGGGCGAGCGTGTAAGCCAACTGCAAGAAGGAGCATGGAGACAAGACCAACACAAATCAGTCTTTCAAACTAAGAATTTTTCTTTGGATGCAGGAACATTGAAGTCACAAAAATGGCTATATGAAGCCGTCAAGAATGACAAAAGGCGTCACTTGCACCCATCGTGGACTCATCAACAAAACCTAGAAAATCTTCAATCTCATTTTATCTCTATTTCTTTATATTGCCTCAAGTGATTTATAAACAAGTTTCTTTTTATCTTGCAGGAATATTAAGGCCGAACACCGATAAATTCTTTCAAAGTTGCAAAAAGCAAAGTGCGGGAGGATTGCTAGTTATGAGTCATGATCAAAGTTACCGTTGGACTCATTATAGCCTAATCTGCATAAGCTAAACGACTCAATCTAGTTCCTCAACTTTGCTTTTATTCTTTACTTCATCATCGATACTAACGTTTGGTGTCGAGCTTTGCAGGTGATAGTATTGATAAAGTCAAAAGTCGTACATTAAAGCGACATCAAATTTTGGAGATGATCAAGTGACACTAACTTAGAAGTGTTGCAAGGGAATTTGCCGAGTCCATCACATCAGAAGATGATGGTGACCACAATATCTCCTTGACAGTCAAAATTATCGAATTGTTACAAGTTTTCGATAAATGATTAAAATGACTGCAACAAACTCAAATTCTGCTGAGTTTGCCAAGGAAGACGAGAGTGTCTTTATTTTTCATGTGAATGAATTAAGTCATTCACCTCGATAATTCTTTCTTTTAAAGAACAGAATCATAGTCGCGACGTGCATAAACGTCAATTTAGTTTTTAGTATGTTTGTCGCGTAGTAATTTCGGCATACTTTGTTTCTTGAATATGTCAGAGTCATAATTCTAATCTGTTGGGTATCCACCCCATAAGTGGATTATGTGTTTTGATTGGTCAATCAAAGACTTTAGCATATAGTTTGTTGGGCGATCCACCCCATAAGTGGTTCGTATATATGCTTTTCCATTTCAGGTTTCTATTTTTGAATCAGACGGAACATTATCGAGCCATCCACCTCGTTACAGTTGGAATATTATCGAGCCATCCACTTCGTTACAGTTGGAATATTATCGAGCCATCCACCTCGTTACAGTTGGAATATTATCGAGCAATCCACCTCGTTACAGTTGGACTATTATCGAGCCATCCACCTCGTTACAGTTGGAATATTATCGAGTCATCCACCTCGTTATAGTTGGAATATTATCGAGCCATCCACCTCGTTACAGTTGGACTATTATCGAGCCATCCACCTCGTTACAGTTGGACTATTATCGAGCCATCCACCTCGTTACAGTTGGACTATTATCGAGCCATCCACCTCGTTACAGTTGGACTATTATCGAGCCATCCACCTCGTTACAGTTGGACTATTATCGAGCCATCCACCTCGTTACAGTTGGACTATTATCGAGCCATCCACCTCGTTACAGTTGGACTATTATCGAGCCATCCACCTCGTTACAGTTGGACTATTATCGAGCCATCCACCTCGTTACAGTTGGACTATTATCGAGCCATCCACCTCGTTACAGTTGGACTATTATCGAGCCATCCACCTCGTTACAGTTGGACTATTATCGAGCCATCCACCTCGTTACAGTTGGACTATTATCGAGCCATCCACCTCGTTACAGTTGGACTATTATCGAGCCATCCACCTCGTTACAGTTGGACTATTATCGAGCCATCCACCTCGTTACAGTTGGACTATTATCGAGCCATCCACCTCGTTACAGTTGGACTATTATCGAGCCATCCACCTCGTTACAGTTGGACTATTATCGAGCCATCCACCTCGTTACAGTTGGACTATTATCGAGCCATCCACCTCGTTACAGTTGGACTATTATCGAGCCATCCACCTCGTTACAGTTGGACTATTATCGAGCCATCCACCTCGTTACAGTTGGACTATTATCGAGCCATCCACCTCGTTACAGTTGGACTATTATCGAGCCATCCACCTCGTTACAGTTGGACTATTATCGAGCCATCCACCTCGTTACAGTTGGACTATTATCGAGCCATCCACCTCGTTACAGTTGGACTATTATCGAGCCATCCACCTCGTTACAGTTGGACTATTATCGAGCCATCCACCTCGTTACAGTTGGACTATTATCGAGCCATCCACCTCGTTACAGTTGGACTATTATCGAGCCATCCACCTCGTTACAGTTGGACTATTATCGAGCCATCCACCTCGTTACAGTTGGACTATTATCGAGCCATCCACCTCGTTACAGTTGGACTATTATCGAGCCATCCACCTCGTTACAGTTGGACTATTATCGAGCCATCCACCTCGTTACAGTTGGACTATTATCGAGCCATCCACCTCGTTACAGTTGGACTATTATCGAGCCATCCACCTCGTTACAGTTGGACTATTATCGAGCCATCCACCTCGTTACAGTTGGACTATTATCGAGCCATCCACCTCGTTACAGTTGGACTATTATCGAGCCATCCACCTCGTTACAGTTGGACTATTATCGAGCCATCCACCTCGTTACAGTTGGACTATTATCGAGCCATCCACCTCGTTACAGTTGGACTATTATCGAGCCATCCACCTCGTTACAGTTGGACTATTATCGAGCCATCCACCTCGTTACAGTTGGACTATTATCGAGCCATCCACCTCGTTACAGTTGGACTATTATCGAGCCATCCACCTCGTTACAGTTGGACTATTATCGAGCCATCCACCTCGTTACAGTTGGACTATTATCGAGCCATCCACCTCGTTACAGTTGGACTATTATCGAGCCATCCACCTCGTTACAGTTGGACTATTATCGAGCCATCCACCTCGTTACAGTTGGACTATTATCGAGCCATCCACCTCGTTACAGTTGGACTATTATCGAGCCATCCACCTCGTTACAGTTGGACTATTATCGAGCCATCCACCTCGTTACAGTTGGACTATTATCGAGCCATCCACCTCGTTACAGTTGGACTATTATCGAGCCATCCACCTCGTTACAGTTGGACTATTATCGAGCCATCCACCTCGTTACAGTTGGACTATTATCGAGCCATCCACCTCGTTACAGTTGGACTATTATCGAGCCATCCACCTCGTTACAGTTGGACTATTATCGAGCCATCCACCTCGTTACAGTTGGACTATTATCGAGCCATCCACCTCGTTACAGTTGGAATATTATCGAGCCATCCACCTCGTTATAGTTGGAATATTATCGAGCCATCCACCTCGTTACAGTTGGAATGTTATCGAGCCATCCACTTCATTACAGTTGGAATATTATCGTGCATCCACCTCGTTACAGTTGGAATATTATCGAGCCATCCACCTCGTTACAGTTGGACTATTATCGAGC
>NC_028643.1:47627734-47634991 GCF_001406875.1 Solanum pennellii | reverse complement strand
ATCCACCTCGTTACGGTTGGACTATTATCGAGCCATCCACCTCGTTACAGTTGGACTATTATCGAGCATCCACCTCGTTACAGTTGGATAATTATTGAGCTAGCTAGCTCGTTACAGAGAACTCCAAAGAGGAGAAAACTATCCCCAAAATCAGTAATTTTACTGAGAACATGAAGCATTTTATATCGCTTATGTCGGAAACTTGGGAATGTGATTTGTTTATTTCAAGCCATTCCCAACAATATGAAATTTACGAAAGGTGTCTAGCCAGATTCAAAGTGAATCAAACAGGAATCTCAACGAAGATTTCCCGATTTCCGTAAAGGACGCTATTTGCATTACATTATCAGAGCAAGATAATTATTGTCAATCAAGACAATGCATTACCCCGGAAGATATAGTTATTTTATTATCATTTGTTATTATCGATCAAGTCAGTATATTATTTGGAGGTCGTCTTGCCGTTATCATCTACACAGACGATATAAATATCATGCATCGCGGAAGTCATGCATCGTTGAAAATCATGCATCGCGGAAGTCATGCATCGTTGAAAATCATGCATCGCGAAAAAGTCATGCATCGCGAAAAATCATGCATCGCGAGTCAACAATTATGCATCGCGAGAAGATTTCATACCTCTCTGAAATTTAGACATCGCGAGAAGAATTTATACCTCGTTGGAACTTGTGCATCACAAGGAGAATCCATGCCTCGTTGAAAATCATGCATCGCGGAAAAATCATGCATCGCGTAAAGGTCATGCATCGCGGAAAATCATGCATTGCAAGCCAACAATTATGTGCGACGAGAAGATTTCATGCCTCGTCAAAATTTATGCATCACGAGAAGGATCCATGCCTCGTTGAAATTTGCACATCGCGAGAAGATTTCATGCCTCGCTGAAAGTTATGCATTGCGAGAGGATTTCATATCTCGCAGGAATTTACGTATCGCGGGACGATATTCATGCCCCGCAAGAGGACATACACGGGTAAAGAAAGGGAAATTGGGTATCCCAAGAGCAATATTTATCCATCGGCCTCAATTGCATTCTGTATTTTGATAAAAGTAAACATCAAGAAACGCATCGAAGACGACGACAAAGAAACATCTATATCGCATCAGCATTTATTTATTTGTTGCGACATCAAGTATAGAGTACATTGGGGATTATATTGCAAACACAAGGCCAAAGCTTTATTTGCTGGACGTCAGACCGATCGAGTCGACGTCGAATATCGAGGAGAACAATGAAGTGTCGACATGGTAAAAAAGACACTGTCTCCCACCCTAATTGCATTCTTTAAGCTGACGAGTTTCGTCTCAGTCTTTGTCGAGAGCATCCAAAAGGATGAATTCTCCAAAACCACAGGTGCGGACGACATCAAAAAGGATGCAGCACAACGTGGAACTTTTTCTTAGCAGCAAACTGGGACACAGTCCAAAGAGGAATGTCAAACTCGTAGGACGCGAGCAGAGGAACGACTTCCACCACAATCAAACCACACCCCTATCTTAAGGCATGTGGGTTTTTCTTTAGTTTTGTCAGTTTCAGTCTCGCATCCGAAAATTTCGATTTACCAGAAGCAAGTTTCCAATCTCAGTGACAATGCGCCAAGAGCTTCGGAAATTATGTCCGTGTAAGTTCTTACCTATGGATGTGAAGAGCTCCACATTCATGACTAAGAGGTTACAAGCCTCCTTTTCATACTCGTTAATTTGTCACTTGTCCAAAACAGAAGGTTATCCAGCATAATAGATTTCCTTTTCCACTGATCGAGTCGAACTACACACAGCCTGATTCCGAAGGTTTAAGGATATGTAGGCGGATTTCATGTTGAAAACTCGGCTGTATTCCAACATTCGCTCTCGAATCCTACTCTCGAGCATTTCGATACCTTCATAATTCGGTATCGAGGTGGCTTTTGATTCTTTCAAAATCATGCGGTAAATCAAGCTTATCGAACTACAAGTGGCCTGAATTCTCATATAGCCTGAGATATGTAGGAAACCTGTTTCAAGGGTTCGGGCACAATTCCTAAACCCTTTGTCGAATCCTTCCTTTAAAAATGAATGGGGTTGGTCAAAATTGGTTTGGTCAATTTCATTTTCCTCGAGTTGCTTGCATCAACCCAAGTAAAATGAGGGACAGTTGTTGACACCTAATTTTGACCCGCGTCGGTATAAATTAATTCTCGAGCTTCGTAAGTTTTCCAAATAATTTAAATTAATTAGTTTTATAAATCTTGCGAATATAAGAATATAATTTTATGTTACTTCGGATACTTTTGTCATAATTTTTAGATAATATGCATATTTACCTAGTTATGTATATAATTCGTATATTTTATGACTATACAAAAAAAAAAAACCATTCAAAATATTTTAAATTTAGTAAGTATTCTATTAAGTTAGTTTAGTTTAAAATATGGTTATATTTTTAAACGACTATTTTACAATTTAAGTAAATTACTAAAAAGGGGAGCTCGTTGATTAATTAATACAAATTCATTTTTTTATTTAAGGTTTAACCATTTTTTTTATTAGCTAAAATTAGGCCATCTTTTAAATCTAACTCATTTGTCATTTTAATCCATAAAGAACCAGATTTGGGCCTTCCATTCAATATTCAGGCGGCCCACTTCCCTTTCTTCCCTATTCCCAGCAGCCCACAACTTACCAAGTCCAATTCGTTGGCCCAACACTTTTCAGCAGCCCACTTCAACTTATTAATCCCAGCCCATTTAAATTCTTACTTCCAAATTAATTCCCAAGCCCAAACTTCCAACCCAATTTTTTTTTCTTTAAAAAACCCAACCCACTTAACTTAAAACCCTTAACCCGCCCAATCCTTTTTGACCCGCTCCCACTTACCCGTTTCCCCTTTTCTCCTTCCCCTTCCCAGCTTCCCCCACGCGATCCCCACCCCAGCAAAAACGAACCCAGAGAAAACGGAAAACCCACCCAGACGCGACCCCAAATTCCCAGAAACGCCAACATCCCCACGCGTTCTCGTCTCCCCACGCGTTCTCGTCTCCCTCACGTGTTCTCCTCTCCCAAACGCCCAGACGCGCGACCCAGCAATTTCCTAGAAACAGCAGCAGCCGCGTCTCCTCCGCGTGCCTAATCCCCCCAACGGTTTTCTTCATCCCTTTCATCGACGCGCTTCACGCGAGCATAAACAACTTTCGTGTCGTCTTCCTCCTTCACCCGTACAGCAGTACGCTCGCGCAGGTCTGGCAGCAAGGGAGGCTGAAAATTTTGTCCTTGGCAACGAGATTGCGCCACGCAAGGGCAAAGGACGATCGATTAATCTCGTCCCTCCACCTCAACTCTCTTCCGTTGGGAATCCAGCATCAAAAGGGGATATTCCTTCAGCTTGGGAGGATTTTTCGAATTTCAAATTCGAAACGGACCGAAATTCATCTGCCAGGCCTTCCCTTCGAAACCCTAGTTTTTCTTCTTCTACATAAACCCCCTTTCTTCTTCAGAAAGGGGGTTGGAAAATTTCGGAAAAGAAATTCTAGCTATTCTGTTGGTTGCGTATTTTCGAAAATACTTTGGTTTCTTTCCTGTTGGTTGTAGAAGAACGATGAGAAATAAGAGTGTAAAGCTATAGCGAAGAGAAATCGATAAAGCTTTAGCAGTTTTATACGGCAGATATTCAAAAAATAGAGTTCCGTTTCAGTTTTGATCGCGATATCATCTTCTCGTTCCGGCAAAGCCAGTCCCTTTAAGCGTCTGTTCGAGAAACTAAGTTCACGGGGTGGGAGTCATTAGCTCGTCGCTATTCCAGTTGCTGCTCTCGAAAAGGTAACCTTCTCCGGCCTCTTACTACCCCCTCGTTTCTTCTATTTCGAAGTAGTCTCTTTTGTCGCTTTAGTACTCTGTGAGTTGCTGCTGATATATCTGCTGGTTTTTCCTGATTTGTTAGGATCAAAATCTGTTAAAAGTTCGACTGTGAGCACGCATGGCCTGTTGCTGTGAATATAGGCTGTTTATTTGTTGGTTTTGGTTCGAGTCTGTGATGTATCATGTATAATAGTTCTGTTTTGTTTCGTTGTTCGTCTTATGTTGCTTTCTATTGTTACGAGTTCGTCATGGCACAGACCTTATCGTGTTGGTTTTGACTTTGTTCCGTTTTGGAGCCATCGCTTGAATGATTGCTGGCCTGTTTCGAAGTTTCTGTCTTGTTTAGGTTTGAAATTTTCCATGGTATAATAATGTCTATGGAGGTTTGCTGAACATGAATGAGTTTTCCTCTTCCCCTAAGTAGTTTATGAGGATAAAGCATGACTTTCCTTGTTTCCAGCATACTTTAGTTACAAATAATTATGTGTTGTTGCTACCTTTGGCATAATGAAGTCACTTCCTTAAGCTTTGATTCTATGTTGCCTATCGCCATTTTTGGGTATGCCGTAGGTTTAAATGCTTATGTATGTCTAAAATTTAAGGAACCCGTTCTTGCCTAATGCTTGCTTTATTGAGGATCTTGTTTTAATGATAATTTTTATTGGCTGTTGTTAATCCTTTTCTTTTGTTTTCTTTACATGTGACATCGATTCGAGTCCATTTCGGACTTCACTCCCGCATTTCTCCGAGTCAAAAGATCCTTGAGTCAGCCCATTTCCAGTCTAGGAGGTCTTAAGACCCATTTGCAGGTCGAAGTACGTCCTTAGAGAGCTGCTGGAAGTGGCGGATTGCAGGAACTTGGCTGCCATTTTTGTTTTGAAGCTGTGTATCTGGCTTATACACAATATATACACTGTTATACATGTCAAAAATCCACAGGAGGCTCGAACTCAAAATCTGAGTTGTCGACAGGGAAATTACACTCCTGTAAAGGAGTTTTCAACTTCCGAAAGTTGAAACGCGTGCAGATATACAGCCTGTATACACATATATACGGGAAAGATATACTATAAATATGCTTAAAAAATATGATTGGCAGGGGAACGTACAGGGACGCTTATTTTAATTAAAATTCGGGACTAGGCAGATAATGCGGACGTAGGGTGCATCCCGTATACATTAGTATACATTATTGGGCAACGATATACACTTGTTAAGTAAGTTTTAAAAATGATACAGGTACAAATACGTAGAGCAATGCGGAAATACAGGGGGAAAATAACGGAAAATATATATTCAAACAGGTGCAGGGCTCAAGAGGTCCAAATGGGTCAAATATATACTGTATACAGTATGTATACATTTGTGTATACCCTTCATGATCCTTTTTTCAGGAATGGGCCGGGGCCCTTCAACAATTTTTTAACAGGCCCAAGGGGCCAAAATGTTTTTTGCAGGATTTTTAATTTGTTGAAAGGGCCCAAGTCCATATTTGAAATTAGTCTAGGACAGGTGGGCTAAAGCCCAATGGAATGGATTTGGGCAATAAGGCCCAAGTTTAAATTTTCGCCTCTTTATTTATTATTTGCTTGAATTAATTAATGTTGTGGTAGAATTTTAATAATCTCCTAAGGGGTAGCCAATTTTCACTATTTTTTTTTACCACTATATTTGCCCATTTTGTTTTATTTATGTCACCATTTTCCTCAAAGTTTTCTTTTAAATGTTTACCTTTAGAAGGACTAAGGAAACAAAAAATTTAAAAATAGATCAAAAACGATTTCTTACTAAGTTAAAAAATATATTAAAGTCATTTTAGTCAAATCGTCGGTCAACCGCAAGTTAGCGGGCATCCCGAGGGCCTAACACCTTCTCGGGATGTACATTGAACTTCGAACCTTTTCAATCGATTTTAATCTGTTTTAAATCTTTTGAAATTTTTCTTGATTTTATCAAAATCAAGTGGCGACTCCGTAATTTGAAAAGTCGATTTTTCTTAAATAATAAGATTAATTGATTTTTTCAAAACGTAGTCAATTTTTCCATTTTTAAACCAAATAATAGCAGTAGTATTTTTTTAAAAAAATAAAACACCATATAGAATAGGAATGAGCATGTTATAATCCAGGACTGTTGGGTTAGTCAATGGCTACTTTAATTTTTTGACATTTCTTAAGCAATTGAATTGTTCTGGCAAATTGTGTAATCTTTCAAGAAAGATCGAAACGGGATGATGGTAGATGGGCGTGGCAAGATACCCTTTGTCGTGATAGTCGTTCCAGTAATAGCAACAGGCGTTATGAGCCTTCACCATTGCCAAAGTTTGTTGGTGCTCCACCTGATTCTCGACTCGTTTTCCCATTGCTCGGCGATCATACTCCTCATTCTGCTGGTATGGTGTCTGTGAATTCTAACACTGCGTTGCTTTGTAAAAATATGGTCATCAGTAAGATCTTCAAGTTCTAGATATGGTGCAAAATCCAGTTTGATTATGTCTTCTACAGGAGGTGCTCTGTCTGAGGTACTGCTATATACTCAAAGATGGGTTAATAGAATTTGGGGCGGGTGTAATTTGGCAATGGGTGGGTTTTTAAATTAATTTAGGTTATTTAAAATCTGGCCAATAGAAAATTGCCACGTCATTAATTAATTTATTAATTGGATTTAAAAAGTGACCGTTAAAAATAAAGGGTAATATAGGACCTAAAGGTAGACAACAAGGGATTTTAGGACTAATAGGTGGATGGAGGGTAATTTTGTACCATTTTTAATAGTTCAAGGGTATTTTAGGCTCTTTTCCGTAATAACAAAAATAAAGGAGGTAAAAGAACTTGCCACTATTTATAGTATTTTGTTCAGATCTGAAAGCATGAGTTCCTCGGAGATGGAGCTCGCTAGTAGCAGCAGGATACCTACAATATTGTAGGAAAAATAATGAAAGGGAAGAGGGAAAGGGATGGTTTTTTTAGCTCTGGTTCATCGGAGCTTTGAGCTCCTCGCCGGAGAGCTGCCCAAAAAATGGTAAAAAAATGAAGGGGGGGTCGGTTGTCGTTTTTTGATGTTTTGTGGTGTTGAGTGGTCTGGGGGAGTTATTTGTGGCTGAAAAAATGGGTTAAAGAGATGGTGGTTTGTTGGTGGTCTTGATGGTGTTGGGTCGGAGAAGAACGTGAAAATAGGGGTGGTTTGTGTCACGACCCAAAACCGAGCCGCGACTGGCACCCACACTTACCCTCCTATGTGAGCGAACCAACCAATCTAAACCTTAACATTTTAACCATAATGAACAAAATACGATGCGGAAGACTTAAACTCACTAATAAAAAGACAATTCAATAACTTCTAAAAATTGGACATCTATTATTCCCCAAAATCTGGAAGTCATCACCACAAGAACATCTATGA
>NC_028643.1:47612108-47619622 GCF_001406875.1 Solanum pennellii | reverse complement strand
TATATATATAAAGTTATATTCTAGCATATGATGTGCTAAGAAAAGATGTCTAAGGGATTGTATAAGACCTCCAAGATGTCGAGTACGTTGTGTGGCGATTTGAGGATACCATAACTTCTAGGGCATACCCTTGGGATGTTATAGTTGGTTCCTGCTGAACCGCTGTTGCTGTTGTCCCGTGGCTGCTACTGCTGAGCCGCTGTTGTTGTTGTCCCGTGGCTGCTGCTACTGCTTGGAGAATTAGAGAAGAAGAGGATATGGGGCGAGGGATAAGGGAGGAGAAGAGGGAAAAGAGAGGGGAGGCTGGAGAGAGAGGAGACACCTGCCAGAGAGAGGAGGGTCGGCGGCTAGAGAGGGAGAGAGAGGGGAAGTATAGGATAATTTACTAGAGATTAGGTCTTTTAGTGTAAAAATAGGGAGAAATAGGAGATTTAATAACAATTGTTGGATTAATTAATATGAGCGGTTAGGATTTGATCTAGGATTTAACTTAAAGGATGAATGGCTGAGATTAACAGATTAAATCTTAAAATCAGATTGAATTGGATACGGGATGGCCAAAATTGCAATAAAATTTGCTAGAATTGAAAGCAAATGGTGTTTAAAATTGAAATTGGAGCTGTTAGAATTGAAATAAATTGGAATAAAAATGGGTTACAATTTAAATGATTTTGAGGAAAAATAAGGAATTGCTATCCAATTAAAATACTACATATATAAAAACATTTTTATATAATGAGAATCACTTAAATTTTAAAACATTTGAATGAAATAATTATTTATTTATTAAGAATTTTTAAAAATGTTTTAATAGTATTTACAATAATTTAATAAAGTAAACATACTAAATATATGATTTTATGAAAAATCGACTAAAATTCTAAAACTTAAAACAAACTTTAAACACGTATTTAATCGAATAGCATTCCTAAATATGGTTAAAGGTTGGTCAAAATTTGGTGTCAACAAGGATATTGCTATTAGAAACCCTAAATTGCTAGATGTGGAGGTTTTCATCTCATGAGACAACATCTATATTGGGAACCCAGACTTGCTAAATGTGAGGGCCCTCTTTTGGGAAACCGTACTTACTTGACCTGAGGCCCCTACACTCATTTTTAATTTTCACTCGGTGCTAAGCTCAAACTCCCTTTTAAAACATCTTTAAGCATTTACTTAACATTGATTCATAAAATGGGTTTTAGGGACTTAATTCCTCATATATCATATAGCTCAAAGGTTGCTAAGATGAGAATGTCCTTTCATAGTAGAACCTACATTATGTGAGAATGACCTTTCAAATTATCATACCTTGTTCATAACATAGTCTAGTTTAGAGTACACTTGAGAAAACCTTTCAAGAGTCTCACTTTCACTAAATTATCATAAACCTTATTCATTCATACATTCGTGTATATACATATGTGAGAAAGTCTTTCACATAATCATCTTTAGACAACATATGTTCATACTTCACTAGTCATATACTTTTCATGCATAATAAGATATAAAGGTGTATATATGAATTATTCTTTCAATCAACACCCTAAATATATCATACTCATAGTTATGCATGGGGTGTGTGTACATATTGGTCCTTATAATGACATAATAGCATCAACATTGATATTGAGGGAAATTTCCCTTTAAAGGATCACAACACATTTACGATATCCTCAAGTCATGAACAACTCACATATAGAGCATGTGGGGATTCTAGACCACACACCCATATTTCATCATAGAAGACAAGGGCACATTCAACATTTGGATAGACAAATCCTAACATGTATAAGATCGCACATTCATAATCACATGGGGATCACATAGGTAGGGTTCATTCCACACTAGTAATTAGCACAATTAAACATATAGACCTTACCTTACCCTAACATTCTCATACACATTATACTTCACATTATCAATACACTTTAAGCATGATACTAACATTGAGGCCTACATACATAACCTTTATGGAACACCTTCATACCCATGTTCATCATAATAACAATTCACTTTACATCGATTGCCCTCAAGTCCATGATCAGAACATGTATAGATAGACAAGAAGTAAACATCGCCACCACAAGTGGACCAAACCATACAACATCAATTCCAATATTATAGACAAGAAGTTAGGTTAACTTTTCAATTCTCCAAGCCATGATCAACATAGATCAATTCTCAAAAATTCATAATCAATAGTGAAAGATAGCAATAAAATTCAATAATACATCACAATCTAAGCTTAATTCCATTAAAATCTAGTCAAGATCTCAAAACTCACTTTCTAGGCTAAATTGAGAGTTTAGAGAGATCATGGGTTCTTCAAGGAATTTCACTGAAAATCATCTTAAAACCTTGATGAAACATTAATTCATCTTTACAATGTCTTTGAAAATAATTTGACAATGAACCCATGCTTAGATTGGAAATTGGGAAATTTGATCATTCAAACTCTTTGAAAAATCATTGATAGAACTCCTTGAATGAAAGTTTATTCAAGAATCAAGAGTTACCGTACCTTATTGATTGATGACCCATGAAAATTGAAGAAGAAATCAATCGAAACTTATATCCTAGCTTGATTTTTGAGCTTGACCTCCAATGGAGTTTTGAGAGAATATATTTTGGGAGGGAAGGGTTAAATTTTAAAGAATGAATTATAATTCTAGGTTTAGGAGTTTTAACCCACTTAAAATACTCAAAATAGGTAGAATAACCGTCTATAATAAATCTCAAAGTACCCAAAATACCACTACACTAGTTGGACCTTTAAATTAAAGTCCAACTCAACTTTCATTACGAAATCATCGTCATGGAATCAATCCGCGACGCGGAGGTGTTTCCGTAAGAACTTATGAAATAATTTTTGAAACAGAAACTTGCTGGATTGGGTCTTCGATGTGGACCAACTTTTTGGTCCTTGGTGGAGCATGTTTGCGATGCGGACTGCCTCCCTAAAGCTACTGCCTGCACGCTGCCTTAGTAGCTTCTTGGCCAATGCTTGGGTCCTCCTCAAGGACCGTTAGGTTGGTCCTTGGGAAGTTGTACACGGACTTCTTGACCCTAAACACGATTATTAAGACACTAGGGTCACCTTCACTGATTCAGACTCCAAATAACACATAAAAACATGGACAACATACTAGAACACACCAACACATAAAAGACTAGTTTTCAAACGTCTTGATCGTTCCTTGACGTTTGACTTCAAAAGTCTTTAAACTGACTTCAAAAGTTATTCATCATTATTTTAACAATTACCAACTTATAAAACTCATGTGAGGCTCTAGTTCATCCTATTTCAATTTGAGGGTCGTAACAACGATTCAAAATGAGTCATCAGTGACACTCACACTTAACCTCCTAGGTAGTCGAACCAATGAATTCAAACCCTAAAATGTATTAATTGTTAAACTTATGAAATACAATTCATAATGTGGAAACTCAATCTTATTAAGGTAAGAAACAAAAATCCACCAAAGTCTACCTATATCATTCCCAAAACCTTAAAGTCATCATATCAGGGAAATCTAACTTTTAAATACTAAGTCTAAGAGTATCAAAGACACCAAATTAAATGAAATAAAGTAATTTGTGTCCGAAAACTAAGGACAACATGTAATGACAGAGAAAATCCAACACGAGCTCGAATAAATAACTTACCCTTGAACCTGATATGCTGAGACTAGCTAGAGCTGAGGGTGAGTCAAAGTCACTGGTACAGTCGCTTCACTCTATAAAAGGAAAACAAAGAGTAACACAAGTATGGCTCAGTACATGGCAATACGTACTGAGTAGATATCATCGGCCAACTCAAAATAGTAACTAATATGCAATGAATAATAGTATAAAATCAACTATATCACTTAGAAGGTGATGAGAAATAACAATATGAACAAGTGACAACTGAACCAAGTACGTAATAAGTTAACAATATGAAGATCACACATCAGGACTCATGCCTCCAAACCAAACCATTTTGGGAATTGAGTGCTTTGAATTGAGTACATTTCGTTAATTCAATATGTTTTTTCTTTAATATTATTGTGTCAAAACGTGACACTCCAATCTAATTATATCTTGTCGAAATGCGACACTCTAATTCAAGAATACCGTATCGGAGAGTAACACTCTGATCCAATAATGTCGTATCAAAATGTGACGCTCTGATCCAAGAATATCATATCGGAATGTGACACTCCAATCCAATAATATTGTAACATCTCGCAACTAGGAGGAACTAGAAAAGAGTTTAAAATCTGAAAATAGTTACTTTTGGAAAGTATAAGGAAATCTGAAAATTTTTAAGTAAGTTAAAAGTGAGTTAAATGAGTTAGATCTTTCGGAAGTTGGGTTGTTGGATTAAGGAAAGTCCAATCCGAATATGGGAAGGGCTAATTTATTTTTTCCTTACCTAATTATTTAATCCATTTTTAGGGATTAATTGGTATAAAACAAGACTTTGTTCAGTTTAGAAATATTTAGAATTAACGCTAGGGCTTGTAGAAAAGAAAAAAGATGAGAAATTAAGAAATTGTCAAGAACATTCAGGCTTTGCATGTAGAATTCATCAATGATTGTTGACACCCAATTTTGACCTAACATTTTCATAATTCGTAAATTTTAACTTTTGTTATAAACAATTTGTATTATAGTGAATGTCTAATTATGTGCAGTCCTTGTAGGATATGGTTAGGAATCCTACTTGGGGACTAAGTAAGGTTTTCCCTATAAATAAAGGATTTTCCTTCATTGTAAATAAGATTTGTGAAAGATATATGAATCATTAATATACTATGAATAAGAGATCTTTTCTCTTTTCTCTAATTTCTTCTTCTAATTTTATATAGTTTCATAACACGTTATCAGTACGAGTGTTCTATTCTTAAAGAATTATTATAGAAGACGGGAAAAGTACAAAAGAGATCTTGCATAAGTTATGCAATAAGGTTCTTAAATCTTCAAGGTATGATTTATCTTTACGTTATAATTATTTATGTGACAAATCTGGAGTTACCATCTGAAGTAAGTATTTAAAGTTTTATACGTTTAATTTAAACGGATGAGAAGAGAATTCCTTAATTTATTTTAATAATTGAATAATCACAATTTAGTGAAAGATATGTTTTCAACCTTTATATGAGGTATGTGATCTATTAAGCTATATTTATTAACTACTAATGTTGATTATAAGAAATCAATAATCTCAATTCTGTGTGTAATTATAATGTACGATCATATTAATGATCATCAAAAGTGATAAAATTAAATTATTTTGAAGGCTTGAGGTTGAGCCTCATTGTGGGTAAGACGATAGATTTAAGTTTTATCGCACCAAAAGAATAAGACGATGGATTTATGTCTAATCGCACAAAGAGGGTAAGACATTGGGTTAAACTCCTGATGCACTATGATGATAAGATATTGGGTTCAAGACCTGTCGATTTATGACCTAAGACACTTTTATATGGATAAGACATTGAATTTGAGTCTTAATGCACCATATTGATGATATAAAAACGACTAAAGAAAAACTAATGTGTTTTAGATGAAGAGTCATGAACTTTACTGAATTTACTCCATTACAAAAGTGAATATTGTATTAGTGCATAATATGTCTGAAAGAAGACAAGTGATTGAATAATGCACATAAATATGGAATGAGTAACTAGCTATCATAATTTGATAAGCTCACATGTTTATGTTCCATTCATGAATAATGAGAACTTCTGATAAATGCTAAAATATGGAACCATTCTCTAAAGGGAATGAGGTGTAAGCCACCATGCTAGGCATGAGAAAGATTCCGACCTTGGTCAATGATGTGGTATCACCAAGAATGTCTCTAAGAAGACATGTATTATAAAAAAGTTTCATGTTTTATCTTCGGACTTGTATTGGACAAGAATTAATGTAATTGAGGTACATTTTATGGTAAATAAGAAGTTTACTAATTTCAGTACTTTCTTAGTTTGGCAAGATTGTCTGGGACATCATTAGTCTATAATGTTTAGACGAATTACGGAAAATTAAAATGGACTTTCATGGAAGAAACTAAAAATTCTTTTAAATGGTGAATTTTCTTATACTACTTGTTAGCAAGGCAAGCTAATTGTGAGACCACCATAAACGAAAGATGAGATTGAATTTTCGACGTTATAGGAACGTATACAGATATTTGTGGACCTAGTCACCCACCAAGTGGATTGTTTAGATATTTAATGGTCCTAACAAATGTTTCTTCTATATGGTCTCATGTGTGTCTATTATTATCTCGCAACTTGATGTTTGCAAAAATGTTAGCACAAATAATATGTTAAATGCACAATTTTCTTCAGATTAGTTCATTCAATGATTGGATCATGAATCACCTAAAGGGTGATAAATCTGAAAATTACTCTTGGATTAATAAAATTGAAATTTACTCATATAATAGTAAATCAAAAAATTATTAAAGCAAAAGGCACATGGTGTAGTAAACTTGGAGTTTACGAGTACTATAATTTTATTAGTTGGCATGAATAATTTGGTCATCCCAAAGATATACATACTGAGTAATGAACATACATTGAAAAACTAGAATATTCTTCAAGAATTCTTTTGTTTGTTCTCATGACAAGTTGATTGGATCAACTAATGTTGGGATTAAATCTATAAATTCTGAAAAGTAAAAAGGGCCCATTCACCTATCATGTGGCATGATAAAAAGATGTATTTATAAGATAATCACATGTGCATTTGTTGTCAACTTGCAGTTTGACATTCACTAAATTGTTTGTGCAAAAATAATTGAGTAAAGAGTACAATTTCAGAATATGTAATCTAGACAATTTATCTTGGTAGTATTGATAAATACTCAAGATGATGTGACACTAAATGTATCAAATAGTAAAATCATTGTTTATGAAGATAAAGTTTCATATGTTGATATGAAATATGATATTACATACAAACATAATTGTATGAATCAAACCAATAAGTTATGATCAATTTTTCTGTTAATTGGTTTATGGTCAGGGACCAAATAGTTTTCATCTGATAATTTTGATGTGCAATATATGATTAATGAATATACTATGATGATACTATGATGCACAAAGATAAATTCTCCAAAAGATTGAGACATATGTTAGTTTGTCTAACATAAGGGGGAGACTAGAAGCAACACAAGAGTTGTAAATATATCTATTGAATGTCCTTTAAGGATAAAGTCTATGACATGCATGAAGCGTGATAGACTAATCAATTTTAAATAAAATAATCATTGAAAAAGGGGGAGGATCAAAGAATCAAAATGATCATAATAAGGAGACAATGTGCTCTTGGAGAGCCTACGACGGTAGCTACCTAAAAATAATAAACTGATGAGATCTCAATAAGTTTAGTCGTATTGTGAATCGATACAAAATGGTATATCATTGTCACGACCCAAAACCGAGCCGCGACTGGCACCCACACTTACCCTCCTATGTGAGCGAACCAACCAATCTAAACCCTAACATTTCAAT
>NC_028643.1:47591961-47596961 GCF_001406875.1 Solanum pennellii | reverse complement strand
GTGATTTTAGAGAAGTTATAAACATTCTTATCGTATCAGAGATGAAATGCTGAAATTCTGCACTTCCGGTATGACTTAGAATAGACTCATAATAAGTTCGAGTCTTATATGCTTCTCCAGGGAAATATAATCCCTTTGTCAGGTACCTTTGGAGTATATTCCAAGGTTCATTGCTTCTCTGAATATCAGAATTTTCTAAAAGAAATATAATTTCTTTCGTTGCCGTTTCTTCTGAAACTCTGACTAGGTCAGTTTCTTTAGCTAAAGAGGCATAGGTGTTACCTTGCTCTTTTTTCTGTAAATATTCCTGAATTTGTTCATATAATGAACTATCTTTAGGAATATCCTTAAGATTTATAGAAGATGAAGCTGATGAAGAAGTTTCGCCAATCTTTGAATTAATTAGAGTTTTACTTCCTAACTGTATAACAGGAAAGGAAGAGTCGTATGACGACCTTGTTTGTTGTGAAGAAGAGGATGATCTTCCTCTTCCACGGTTTCTTCCTCCACGACCACGCACTTGTGACCATGGCGGAGGGTCAGTACCTCCCATGCTGCAAAATTAGAACAAATAGATTAGTATAAATCCGAAAAATATCCGAAAATATCCAATTCCTAGTCATTATCTGCAAGGGAAAGGTCAGAAAATGGTGTCCCTTGTATAAAAGTCTAAAACCAAATCATCGATAATTATATCAAGAATTTTTTCTTTTTAATCTTCATTTAAAGGTAAAACTCTCAAAATTGTTATAAGAGTTTTATCACCAAGAAAATATTGATAAGTAGACATGCTTAACAAATAATTTAGGAAGACAAGAATTCTCTTGATAAAAAGTCAGGAAGTGAATTATCAGTTCCTTTTTTATACTGAATTTCGAAGTCGAATGGAGCTAATTGTGCTTGCCACCTAGCAAACATTAATTTTGAAATGTCATGTTTAAAATCTTAATCAAACATATATTTAACTGATTGAGCATCAGTTTTAATAATAAATTTTTGATTATATAAATCATCCTGAAATTTTAAAACACATTTAACAATCATAACATTTCATGAGCAACAGTCGCATATTTCCGCTGGGATTCAGACCATTTGTCTGAATGAAATCTAATAAGATATTCAATTTTATCATGGGGATTAATTTGCTTTAAAATTCCACCATAACCAATATTAGAAGCATCTGTCTCCACAATTTTAATCCAATTTGGATTTGCTAAAGAAAGACATGGCAAATATTTAACTCTTTGCTTTATAGATTTAACTAATTCAGTAAGATCATTATTCCAAGGTAACATTTTACCTTTCTTTAACCTGTCAGTTAAAGGAGCAAGATCTTTAGATAAATTTTTATAAAATGGAGAAATATAATTTAAACTGCCCAAAAATCTTTGCAACATAGTTTTATCAGTAATTTCATCAGGAAATATTGATGCAAAATCAATGGATCGCTGAATAGGAGTTATTTTCCCTTGACAAATTTGGTGACCAAAAATCTCACGTCGGTCTGAAAAGACTCATTTTGGTTTTAGATATAACTAAACCATTTTGTATAACAATATTTTTGAAAATATCAAGATGTTTAATATGAGATTCTAATGTTTTAGAATAAACAAGAATATCATCTATATAAACAATTATAAAATCCATATAAGGATTTAAAATATTATTTATAATTTTCTGAAATTTTTAAGGAGCATTCTTTAAACCAAATGACATAACGTTCCATTCGTATTGAACAAATGGAACATTAAACGCAGTTCTATAAGTATGTTCCTTAAAAATCTGAATTTTCCAATAACCTGATTTTAAATCAAATTTAGAAAATATATTAGCATCATATAATCGTGAAAGAAGATCTTTTTTATTTGGAATAGGATATCTAATCCATTTTAAAGCTTTGTTCAAAGGTTTATAATTTATTACTAACCTGGGAACACCTCTTTCTTGTTTTGCAGCGTTATTAACATAAAAAGAAGTACAAGACCATGGAGATTTATAGTGTTTTATAAGTCCCTTTTGTAATAAACTATCAATTTCCTTTTTACAGAAATCAACTAATTCAGCATTCATCTGACAGGGGCGAGATTTCGTAGGAATATCTGATTCAGAAAAAGAATCTTCATACGACAAGGTTACAATATGCTTTTTCTTGTCCCAAAAAGCATTTGGCACAAATATCAGCTACCATTTTTCCAGAAATCAACTTAATTTTTTCTTGTACTTTAGGAGATTGTAAAGAGTCTGAAATATTCAGACTATAAATTTCCATTTGTAAAGACTCAATATGTTTTTGTTTCAAATGAATTAAAGAGTTAATATCTCTAGTAACTGGTTCAGTTATGAATTCAAAATTAATGGTATTACCATTATAATTTGTTGTAAATCCTTTTGCATTTAAATTAGAAAAGGGATATATAGCGTTAATAAAAGGAGTACCAAGTATAATTGGCGGATATAATTGATTTTTACCCAGAAAGAAAAAGTGAGGAATACAAACCTTACTCTGGCAAATTCAAGTATTAGACAATTTATATTTTATGTCTAAAGCATGATTAGAAGCAGATTTAACAATATGAGTTATTTTTTTCAAAAAATCTTGAAGGAATTAATCCTTCCTGAATACAACTAACATCAGCACCACTATCAATCATTGCAATACTAGTAATTTTAAAAAATCATTATTAATCAGAATGGTGCAATTTATATACCAACGATGTGAGCAGTAACAATTTGCATCATTCCCAGAAATTTAGGACTAAGAGATGTATCAATCTCTTCATCTATAACAGTCTTGTCTTTATCAAAATCAAATATATCCTTTTCATTTTCTAATTGAGAAATTCGATGATTATTAATCAACTGATTTTGTTTTAAAGATTTAATCTCTTTCTTAAGATTTTCAACCTCAAATTTTAAATCATCCAGAGACGTATCTCTGATCTTTACAATATCTTGCCCTTTCTTTTCAAGTCGTGAAAATACTTCTTGTAAAGAATAAGGAGTAGAATTGTAAGAGTTGTGATTGAAATCTTCAACTTCATTCTTCTTTATTTTTTCAAATTTTTTTGAAGAAGATGCTTTTGAACAAGCCATTTCTAAAATCTTATTTCTAAGATTTTCATCAGAAACATCCTTTAAAAGTTCAATAACATTTTCAGAAGAAATCATTTTAAAAGTTAATTCTTCAAAACTTTGATGTAATTTATCTAAATAAGAATCTTCCATCTGAGACTGTAATTTATGAACATCATCTTGTCCGCAAGTACAATTATCTCCTGGACAATTAACACATTTTTGCTTACCATTATCACATATGACTATCAGTACTAATCTGAAGAATTACCAGAAGAATTGGAATCTGAATCTGATTCATATAATAACTCATAGAGTTTATCTTGAGTTGGTTCATCCAACTCCAAACCTTTAAACTTATCGACCTTACAATTTGTTGCAAGATGACCAAAACGTCCACACTTATAACATTTAATGTTTTTCAAATCTCTTTTGGAGAAATTTCTGGCAAACCTTGTTGCCTTTCTATGAGCTTTCTTTTCTTCTTTCTTTTCTTTGTATCGTTTTGAACGATGCCTTCTTTTATGGTGTCTTTCTTTAGTTTGACCTGTCTTTGGTTTAGAACTAGACGGTCCTTCTATTCTAAACTGTGTACAAAAATCTCCCAATTGAGACCTTTCAGACATTTGAGTCCTTTTTATCTGTTGAGCCAGCTTAAGCTCACTACAAAGATTTAATCCTTCTTGAGTACAAATCCCTATTAACTTTCCATAAGTTAATCTATCATAAGGGATTTCTGGTTGGTCTCCTCTCAAAACTTTCTTAACCCTTTCAGAGAATAATGAAGGAAGACCATCAATAAATCGATTTTTCCAATAACTTGATTTACTTTCAGGTAGATCCATCAGTCTACTCATAAAAGTGTCTTTATACCATCAAAAGTATCCCAAATGGTTACATTTGAGTCCATTTAATAAAGTTCGAATAGTCTCATTTTGATTGGAAAATCTTCCATTAAAATGTTCTAATATAGTAAGAACAAGAGTATAAACAGCATCTTCAACTTTATGAGTTGTAATCTTTTCTACTGGTTTTCCATCTTCACCAGTAACTAGTTCTCTTTTAACTTCTTCTTTGTATGTATTTGTTATTGCATACTTTTCTTCAGATGATAAGAAATTATCCCACCATCCTCTGAGCTGACCTGTAAATCCTGCTATAATCATTTTACCTATAGCATGATCAGTATTTTGATTCGTATGATGATAAATTAATGAGTACATCAACATTCGATGTACTATAATGGAAACCTGTCTTTCAGTTAAGGCATCCAAATTCCATTCATATACCTCATTACCACTGTAAGATGTATCAGTTTGATTCCAATCTCTTTCTTCAACTAACACATCTTGGGGAGTAGGACGAGGATAATAATAAGTCATCATTGAAGGGAGAGTTGCATAACCCCCTTTGCCTATAATCCTTTGCTTGGTATTATAACCGGTTTTGAATCTTCTAGCATTCACTTCCGAAACTTCCTGAGCCGGATCTTGAATACCCAGGAGTTGATTCTAAATCTTAGCAATATTTGATTCAGGAAAATCATTTGTAATAGGTTTTGAACTTAAACCAGACAATTTTTTATCAATAAGATTTTCTAAATCATTAAAAGATTTAACTTTAAAATCAGCAGTATCAATAGGACGCTGAATATGAGTAGGAACACTCAAAGAAATTTTTGAAGTAGAAGTTTTATCTTCTTTTGGACCTTTTTGAAATTACTTTACCAAAATAATTAATTCGTCTAATTTTTTTTCACGACCCAAAACCGAGCCGCGACTGGCACCCACACTTACCCTCCTATGTGAGCGAACCAACCAATCTAAACCTTAACATTTCAATTTAATATCAACAGAAAATAATGCGGAAGACTTAAACTCATTAATAAAAACCAATTCAATAACTTCTAAAATTCAACATCTATTATT
>NC_028643.1:47574132-47585549 GCF_001406875.1 Solanum pennellii | reverse complement strand
GTAAGGAATTCTGTTGACCGAGGGGAAGGTGTTAGGCACCCCTCGAGTCCCGTGGTTCTAGCACGGTCGCTTCATTGACTTTGATAGGACTAGACTTAATTTTGAATATTATATTATTTAACTTAATAATAAAATTTTTTTTTTTACTTTATTCTCTCATTTATTTTAAACCTTTTAAAAATCGTCTTATTTATTTTAAATCTATTGAAAATTATTTTATTATTTTTGGTGTGTGTCCATTAATTCAAAATTTGAAACATTCATATTTATTTATATATTTATTATTTATTATTTATTATTTATTTATTTATTTTTCTTTTACATTTTTTAAATATTTTCTTATGTTATTATGGGGATGAATTTATATAGGTATTTCATAGTTAGAAAAAAAATTTAGAGTTCAAGTTAATTTAGGATTTCTATTTATTTATTTTTTAATTTAAAAATAGAAAGATGAAATTTTATGAGATTTGAAATTAGTTTTAAAATCACAAAAATTCTAAATAGATTAGGACTATATTTATTTTTTAAGAAAGGTTTTAACTTTTTTTTTTAATGCATGTAACAATTTTTAACATTCTGTCTCTTTTTTTTAAAAAAAATAATTATTATTTTTAGATCAATTCTTTTTGTTTACGTTTGTTATCTCTTTCTTTTTTATATATATATAAAAGAAATTTTACGTTCCTTACTAAAAAATAAATTTTGTGCTACATCCTCTTTTTTTTTTATCTTTTATTTTTGTTCTTTTTATGTTTTTAACTTCTTCTTCTTTTTTTACGTTTTTTCTGATTTTTTTTTCATTTTTTCACGTTTTTTTTTTCTTTTTTTTTTCTCTGCACGTTTTGTTTGATTTTAAATTTTATATTTATTTTTGTTTTCTGTAAAATTTGTTTCTCTTTTTTTTATTTATTTATTTTATCATTATTTTTATTTTATTATTATTTTATATATTTTGTGTTCATCTCCCTTTTTTAAAAAAAAATAATTTTTGTTACTTTTTTTTTTACGTTCTTTTTCATTTTTTTTATATCTACTTTTTGTTTTATTAGTTTTTATATTTTTATTTTTTATTTTCATTCTACTTTTCTCTTCTTTTTTTTAAAAGATTTTTCACGTTTTTTTTTTCTCTTTTTTTATTTATTTTCTGTTTCTGTTTTTTTTTTATAAAAAATTCTGATATTTTTTTATGCTTTCTTCTTTTGTTTTTTTGTTTTTAATTCTTATGGGTTTTTTTTGTTTTTTTTTAATTACTCTTTCTCATTATTTTTAATTTTAGTTATGATTCTGAATAATATTTCTATATTCTCTCAATGATAAACTTTAATAATTCGAATTAGATAACTATCTTTATACTTATTTCAAAGATAATTTTTTAATTCAAATAACGTGTTAAAAAAATTGAAATATATTACACATAAGTTTTTTAAATTACTTAATCAATTAAAAATTTTAGTTTACATCCTAATCTAACAAGTTTATAAATTTTATTTATTTATTTTTAGTGAAAAATTAGGCTCCAGAAAAACATTAGCTATTAAATATCACAATATAAATTCTAATATAAATTGCATCTAAAAAAAAATAACAGACACTAATAATAATGCAAAAAAAAAATGTTTGATACATCTTTTATTTTATATTATTTTTGTTAGCAAGAAACATTTTCTTTTTGTTTCGTTTTTCAGATCGAGAAAAAAAAATAAAAAAAAAAATCTTAACATGCATCACATATTGATATTGCATAATAATAACATACGATTCAAAGAACTTCATATTATTAGATTCAAATTTTCATACAACATTACATTTAAATAATGCGAGAGTTTAGAATTACCTCGCTGCGAAGATGGATATCACGAAAAATAACTTCTATGATCTACTGATTTGAGCCACGAATTTGGAACCACGACAAAAAAAACTCTAACTCTGACCTAATTCTCAAAAGAATGACTCACTTTTCTTCTCTTTGTGTTTGCTCTATATTTCTCTCTGTATTTCTCTGTATCTGTCTGTTTCTCTGTATTTCTCTGTATTCTCTCTCTCTTTTTACATCTCTCTGTATATTTTTTTCTTTTCAACTGAACGTGTTTTTTTATAATATTTTTGGCTGAGAGTAAGGTGCTAATTAAAAGGAACGTAATAGAGTGGGATTAGGATTTAATTTAAAATATTGTTGAGGGAATTATGGTTGAGAAATAATTAAATAATTATCCTACTAAATAACAATAATAGGAAAAATAGTTTTTGGGAGTTTGAGGTTAATTAAGATAAGGGGAAGGTAATTTGAATATTTAGGACTCCTTTTTTTTTCTTCTTCTACCATTATTTTTAAACTAATTAAAAGTTGAAGATTTAAAACAAATACCATAAATTCATAATTTTTTATTAATAAAGTAATTTACACAATTTATTTATTTTTCTTTATTTTAAATATAACCTTTTTTTAAAAATTGGTGTGAAATCTTTATATTTTGGTAAAAAATTAGGGGTTCACAGTATGTCCCTCTTTGCTTGAAAACATGAAGAGTTTTCATGCAAAGACGTGAACAATGTGACTAATTTTTTACTAAAATATTTATGGCAAAAATGTGTAAAATTTATAATAGAGAAAAGGTTTGACTGTGCCCTAACTGTTTAAAAACTACCTATCCTAAGTTGATGATAAGGAGTCAGGCGTAGTTCCAATGAGTTAGGTGGTCGAGTGAGGTTTTGTCGAGATTCTGGTTCGTAGCTTCAGCTATTACATAAAAAAACAAAATGCAGAAGGAAAGATATGAAATCCTATCTACTCCGATAGTGCTAAGTCTTCATTTTGAATTCTCAGATATCGCTTCACCCTCTTTGGTAGGTTCATCGATTTCCGCCCTTTGCTCTAGACATCTGAGTTTAAGACTTGAAACTTCATGACTTGACTTCAGCTACTGACGTTCTTCCGCATGATATTCTTGAAAACTTATTTTCTTGAAAGGATGAATTCTTTTATTTTTGAACTGCAAATTTGTGTACTATGTAGAAAACTGCACACAAAATAAAATTTTCTGCCTAGTTTGCACTAGGAAATTTTGTGAGTTATTGATGAAAGCTATAAAAGTCTATACTAATAATAAAAATAATGTTTTTGTAGCCTATTACAAAATGTAAAAAAATAAGACAAAAGGGAGTTTTGTACCCAAATTGCAATCAGGGGTTATTGTCCCCTGTGTAAACATGAAAAAAAAAAATAGGGGTCATTGTGCCCTATATGCAACCCAGGGGTTATTGTGCCCTCTGAAGACATGAAAAATAAAATAGGTGTTATTGTGCCCTATATGCAACCAAGGGTTATTGTGCCCTGTGAAGAAAAATGATAGGGGTTTTTTGTGCCCTATATGCAATCAAGGGTTATTGTACCCTCTGAAGACATGAAAAATAAAATAGGGGTTATTGTGCCCTATATGCAACCAGGGGTTATTGTGCCCTGTAAAGACATGAAAAATAGGACAGGGGTTATTGTGCCTATATGCAACCAGGGGTTATTGTGCCCTGTGAAGACATAAAAAAAAATGATAGGGGTTATTGTGCCCTATATGCAACCAGGGGTTATTGTGCCCTGTAAAGACATGAAAAATAGGACAGGGGTTATTGTGCCTATATGCAACCAGGGGTTATTGTGCCCTGTAAAGACATGAAAAATAGGACAGGGGTTATTGTGCCTATATGCAACCAGGGGTTATTGTGCCCTGTAAAGACATGAAAAATAGGACAGGGGTTATTGTGCCTATATGCAACCAGGGGTTATTGTGCCCTGTAAAGACATGAAAAATAGGACAGGGGTTATTGTGCCTATATGCAACCAGGGGTTATTGTGCCCTGTAAAGACATGAAAAATAGGACAGGGGTTATTGTGCCTATATGCAACCAGGGGTTATTGTGCCCTGTAAAGACATGAAAAATAGGACAGGGGTTATTGTGCCTATATGCAACCAGGGGTTATTGTGCCCTGTAAAGACATGAAAAATAGGACAGGGGTTATTGTGCCTATATGCAACCAGGGGTTATTGTGCCCTGTAAAGACATGAAAAATAGGACAGGGGTTATTGTGCCTATATGCAACCAGGGGTTATTGTGCCCTGTAAAGACATGAAAAATAGGACAGGGGTTATTGTGCCTATATGCAACCAGGGGTTATTGTGCCCTGTAAAGACATGAAAAATAGGACAGGGGTTATTGTGCCTATATGCAACCAGGGGTTATTGTGCCCTGTAAAGACATGAAAAATAGGACAGGGGTTATTGTGCCTATATGCAACCAGGGGTTATTGTGCCCTGTAAAGACATGAAAAATAGGACAGGGGTTATTGTGCCTATATGCAACCAGGGGTTATTGTGCCCTGTAAAGACATGAAAAATAGGACAGGGGTTATTGTGCCTATATGCAACCAGGGGTTATTGTGCCCTGTAAAGACATGAAAAATAGGACAGGGGTTATTGTGCCTATATGCAACCAGGGGTTATTGTGCCCTGTAAAGACATGAAAAATAGGACAGGGGTTATTGTGCCTATATGCAACCAGGGGTTATTGTGCCCTGTAAAGACATGAAAAATAGGACAGGGGTTATTGTGCCTATATGCAACCAGGGGTTATTGTGCCCTGTAAAGACATGAAAAATAGGACAGGGGTTATTGTGCCTATATGCAACCAGGGGTTATTGTGCCCTGTAAAGACATGAAAAATAGGACAGGGGTTATTGTGCCTATATGCAACCAGGGGTTATTGTGCCCTGTAAAGACATGAAAAATAGGACAGGGGTTATTGTGCCTATATGCAACCAGGGGTTATTGTGCCCTGTAAAGACATGAAAAATAGGACAGGGGTTATTGTGCCTATATGCAACCAGGGGTTATTGTGCCCTGTAAAGACATGAAAAATAGGACAGGGGTTATTGTGCCTATATGCAACCAGGGGTTATTGTGCCCTGTAAAGACATGAAAAATAGGACAGGGGTTATTGTGCCTATATGCAACCAGGGGTTATTGTGCCCTGTAAAGACATGAAAAATAGGACAGGGGTTATTGTGCCTATATGCAACCAGGGGTTATTGTGCCCTGTAAAGACATGAAAAATAGGACAGGGGTTATTGTGCCTATATGCAACCAGGGGTTATTGTGCCCTGTAAAGACATGAAAAATAGGACAGGGGTTATTGTGCCTATATGCAACCAGGGGTTATTGTGCCCTGTAAAGACATGAAAAATAGGACAGGGGTTATTGTGCCTATATGCAACCAGGGGTTATTGTGCCCTGTAAAGACATGAAAAATAGGACAGGGGTTATTGTGCCTATATGCAACCAGGGGTTATTGTGCCCTGTAAAGACATGAAAAATAGGACAGGGGTTATTGTGCCTATATGCAACCAGGGGTTATTGTGCCCTGTAAAGACATGAAAAATAGGACAGGGGTTATTGTGCCTATATGCAACCAGGGGTTATTGTGCCCTGTAAAGACATGAAAAATAGGACAGGGGTTATTGTGCCTATATGCAACCAGGGGTTATTGTGCCCTGTGAAGACATGAAAAAAAATGATAGGGGTTATTGTGCCCTATATGCAACCCAGGGGTTATTGTGCCCTGTGAAAACATGAAAGAAAAAAAATGATAGGGGTTATTGTGCCCTATATGCACTCCAGTGGTTATTGTAACCTGTGAAGACATGAAAAAAAAATGATAGGGGTTATTGTGCCCTATATGCAATCCAGGGGTTATTATTCCCTGTGAAGAAATGAAAAATAGGATAGGGGTTATTGTGCCCTATATGCAACCAGGGATTATTGTGCCCTGTGAAGACATAAAAAATAATAGGGGTTATTGTGCCCTATATGCAATCCAGGGGTTATTGTGCCCTGTGAAGACATGAAAAATAGGATAGGGGTTATTGTGCCCTATATGCAATCCAGAGGTTATTGTGCCCTGTGAAGACATGAAAAATAGGATAGGGGTTATTGTGCCCTATATGCAATCCAGAGGTTATTGTGCCCTGTGAAGACATGAAAAATAGGATAGGGGTTATTGTGCCCTATATGCAATCCAGAGGTTATTGTGCCCTGTGAAGACATGAAAAATAGGATAGGGGTTATTGTGCCCTATATGCAATCCAGAGGTTATTGTGCCCTGTGAAGACATGAAAAATAGGATAGGGGTTATTGTGCCCTATATGCAATCCAGAGGTTATTGTGCCCTGTGAAGACATGAAAAATAGGATAGGGGTTATTGTGCCCTATATGCAATCCAGAGGTTATTGTGCCCTGTGAAGACATGAAAAATAGGATAGGGGTTATTGTGCCCTATATGCAATCCAGAGGTTATTGTGCCCTGTGAAGACATGAAAAATAGGATAGGGGTTATTGTGCCCTATATGCAATCCAGAGGTTATTGTGCCCTGTGAAGACATGAAAAATAGGATAGGGGTTATTGTGCCCTATATGCAATCCAGAGGTTATTGTGCCCTGTGAAGACATGAAAAATAGGATAGGGGTTATTGTGCCCTATATGCAATCCAGAGGTTATTGTGCCCTGTGAAGACATGAAAAATAGGATAGGGGTTATTGTGCCCTATATGCAATCCAGAGGTTATTGTGCCCTGTGAAGACATGAAAAATAGGATAGGGGTTATTGTGCCCTATATGCAATCCAGAGGTTATTGTGCCCTGTGAAGACATGAAAAATAGGATAGGGGTTATTGTGCCCTATATGCAATCCAGAGGTTATTGTGCCCTGTGAAGACATGAAAAATAGGATAGGGGTTATTGTGCCCTATATGCAATCCAGAGGTTATTGTGCCCTGTGAAGACATGAAAAATAGGATAGGGGTTATTGTGCCCTATATGCAATCCAGAGGTTATTGTGCCCTGTGAAGACATGAAAAATAGGATAGGGGTTATTGTGCCCTATATGCAATCCAGAGGTTATTGTGCCCTGTGAAGACATGAAAAATAGGATAGGGGTTATTGTGCCCTATATGCAATCCAGAGGTTATTGTGCCCTGTGAAGACATGAAAAATAGGATAGGGGTTATTGTGCCCTATATGCAATCCAGAGGTTATTGTGCCCTGTGAAGACATGAAAAATAGGATAGGGGTTATTGTGCCCTATATGCAATCCAGAGGTTATTGTGCCCTGTGAAGACATGAAAAATAGGATAGGGGTTATTGTGCCCTATATGCAATCCAGAGGTTATTGTGCCCTGTGAAGACATGAAAAATAGGATAGGGGTTATTGTGCCCTATATGCAATCCAGAGGTTATTGTGCCCTGTGAAGACATGAAAAATAGGATAGGGGTTATTGTGCCCTATATGCAATCCAGAGGTTATTGTGCCCTGTGAAGACATGAAAAATAGGATAGGGGTTATTGTGCCCTATATGCAATCCAGAGGTTATTGTGCCCTGTGAAGACATGAAAAATAGGATAGGGGTTATTGTGCCCTATATGCAATCCAGAGGTTATTGTGCCCTGTGAAGACATGAAAAATAGGATAGGGGTTATTGTGCCCTATATGCAATCCAGAGGTTATTGTGCCCTGTGAAGACATGAAAAATAGGATAGGGGTTATTGTGCCCTATATGCAATCCAGAGGTTATTGTGCCCTGTGAAGACATGAAAAATAGGATAGGGGTTATTGTGCCCTATATGCAATCCAGAGGTTATTGTGCCCTGTGAAGACATGAAAAATAGGATAGGGGTTATTGTGCCCTATATGCAATCCAGAGGTTATTGTGCCCTGTGAAGACATGAAAAATAGGATAGGGGTTATTGTGCCCTATATGCAATCCAGAGGTTATTGTGCCCTGTGAAGACATGAAAAATAGGATAGGGGTTATTGTGCCCTATATGCAATCCAGAGGTTATTGTGCCCTGTGAAGACATGAAAAATAGGATAGGGGTTATTGTGCCCTATATGCAATCCAGAGGTTATTGTGCCCTGTGAAGACATGAAAAATAGGATAGGGGTTATTGTGCCCTATATGCAATCCAGAGGTTATTGTGCCCTGTGAAGACATGAAAAATAAAATAGGGGTTATTGTGCCCTATATACAACTAGGGGTTATTGTGCCCTGTGAAGACATGAAAAATAAAATAGAGGTTATTGTGCCCTATATGCAACCAGGGGTTATTGTGCCCTGTGAAGAAAAATGATAGGGGTTATTGTGCCCTATATGCAACCAGGGGTTATTGTGCCATGTGAAAAAAAAATGATAGGGGTTATTGTGCTCTATATGCAATCAATGATTATTTTTCTTACTTATATTATTATTATTTAATATTATTTTATTTTATTTTTATTAGTACATTGACCAATTTAAAAATAAAATAAAATGCCCCAGATTTTATTAAGAATAAAAAATAATGTTTTTTATTATTTTTTTTTTTTGCATATTATATGAGACAAAGATTCAAAAACTTACCATCGCGGCATTTGTCTTTAGCGAATTACTTGCATGATTTGTCTTTATAGCTCTTTCAGCCTATAACTTTATTTCTATCTTTATTGTGCTCATGTCAAGACGGAATGTCATCATTTGATAAATGGTGTCATTCGTGATTTTTTACCAAGTAGACATTCTTATTTTTTTACTGTCGTCTTATGGTTCTCGTGAGAGTTTTTCACTCATAAGACCCTCTTATTTTTTATTTTTTTTTTGTAACATACCATAGGCTACAATGTCATGTTTCAACCCTTAGAGATTTGAAATAGCATGATCATTATTTTATTGAGTGATTAGACCGAACCTCAATGAAGGACTGCCTACATATCCTCTTAGGAATCAAGTCGAACGTAGTTCAATAAAAAAGTATTTTTCTTTTTTTATTTATTTTTAGAAATATAATGAAAAAAATGGAAAAAGAATTAGTTCATGTTTGATAATTCTTTGACTTTAGTTGGTACCAACAATTAGTGTTATGCATATGAACTACATTCAACTACTTTCAAATAAATTTGAGGTCAACTTTGAGTGATTTATATAGTTTCAAATTGTATCTCAAATATGCTTAAGTAAGTACAAGATCAATTTATCTTGTCAAAATTAAGGGATAGAATTATTTGTATCCTCCTGTTTCAAATGCACTCTCAACATATGAAAGTTCTACTTCACACAATATAATAATTTAGATCGTAGAACATTTTTGAAAGTCACTCACACTCAGAAAGATATTCAATGCATGAGATTTAGATACCATATGCTTGGCCCTCATGTAAGCATCCACTAATATGAGAACATAAAATATGAGATCAAATAGGACTTGTCATTGGCTTGTAATGTAGACATAGGAAAGGTAGGATATTCATTTGGGATAAAGTGACTATTTCCTCCTTAGAATTTGCACGATGCTTTTGATATTTTTTTTTTTTTTGCATTTGACCTTTGTTTTCTTGTAAGGTCTTTTTCATTTTTCTCTTTATTTTTTTGATTTCATCTCCTTTTTGTTGGAGATTTTTTTCATTTTTCATTCTATCTTTTTTTTTTGACATATTTGATCTTTTCCACATTGTTACCCAACTTAGGTTTTTGATGTTGTGTAGATATTTCATAGTGCTCTCAAAGAGGTGAGATAAAGGGATTAGTGCATTTATACACTCAAAAGGTATATGCTAAGATGTGCTTATTCAAATAAAAAGCTTTCAGGGTCGAAATTGGAGTTCTGTGGATAACATGTCATTTGGTAGGCTTGAAAGGCACAATCGATTCAAAGAAAGCCTATAATCCTTTCTCAAATTTAATATTGCTCAAAATTTCGTCTCAACCAACATTTGGGCCAAGTTCTAGATCAGCAAAATCATGTCTTTGAATTTTACGTCTAAAGCTCACCACACAATGCATTTGAAACAATGAGGTCAAATTTATTTTATCCATAACTTTAAACAAGATAATTTCTCAAGTATGACATAAATATATTGAGAGATGACAATAGAAGTTTATAGGTCACAACAAAGTTGATCTGTCTTACCAAATAGTTAAACACTTTTTTTTTATGCATAATCTTAAGCATGTTGTTACCAACCAAGTCAAAGAAAAATCTATATTTTTTTTTGCCCTAGTTTATGTGACTAGGATTTTTAGATTTTTTTCTTGATTGGACCGAACCTCACAATAACGTTGCCTACGTATCTTGTAAACAAGAATCAGGTCTAACGTAACATTTTCTTAAGGTCAAATTTCCTTTTTAATATATACACATATTATTTCATTTTTTAATTTTTAAATAATAATTAAGATATTTTTCGAATTTTTTAATTTTTAAATAAGGATCACCGAACCCAAGGAAGGTTGCCTACGTATCTCATCAAGGTGAGAATCAGGTGTGCGTAGTTCGTTCAGATTGAACACTTAAATAATTTTTGTTAGAAATTTGTTGACAAATGCAACTCTTTTCTTCGTTAAAGTGATATAAGAAACTTTTAAAATTTCTTTTTGTGAACTTTAAATTGTAAAAGAAAAAAAACTTTTTTCTATTGTTCTGATTTTAATTTAAAATGATAAATTGAGTTAGTTATCCTAGATAGATCCGATCATATGTAGAGTCTTTCATTAAATCATATGTAAATGATTCTAATAATGAAGTTTACTAGGAACAATCATATTTGGTTTCAGTTACCAAGCTTAAACTCGTGAAAAAAGTATTTAGACTGGCTTTAACACGAGCAGACAACTCGAGTTAGGGAGTAGCAACGTACCGGTAGCAGCGCTTTCCGGCTTTGTGCATGGGTGCTCCCTATCCTAAATATGTGTAACTAAAAATCCTTCACCATGGACCGAAGATCCACTGGCTATCTTTACAGAAGTGGGGTGCATAGTTGCAATTCCCATGATATTATTATTGAAGACTCAGTAAAATTCGCAAGAGAAGACAATTTATATGTAGTTCAAATAATATCAAACATTAAATAAGTAGACAATTAGCACATTAAGACAAATAAATACAATATCCAAAAACGTAAATTAATAAATCATAGTCATACATACATCAATACTTAAAGCTCGAATTCTAGTTAATTCCCCAGCGGAGTCGTCATCTGTCACGCTCCTTTTTTTCCTCTCAATATTTTTGATTTTTTATAATTTTTATTTTGAAAGAAAAAGAGTTTTTCCAATTAAAGTGACATTTTGAAAAGGGATAATTATTATTCAGAGTCGACACTTGAAATTGAGTTTTGGTGTTCCAAGTCACCTTATTTAAAATCCCTAATCAAAAGGAAATTTGACTCTATTTTTTATTGGTCTGCGAACTAAAAATCCGAGTAAGGAATTCTGTTGACCGAGGGGAAGGTGTTAGGCACCCCTCGAGTCCCGTGGTTCTAGCACGGTCGCTTCATTGACTTTGATATAACTAGACTTAATTTTGAATATTATATTATTTAACTTAATAATAAAATTTTTT
>NC_028643.1:47545937-47559132 GCF_001406875.1 Solanum pennellii | reverse complement strand
CCCCCCCCCACAAAAGAATATTATGAATAAGTCTCCTTAAGAGTGTACTACAGAGGGTAGGTACTAGTATGAGACGCTATGCATTGCACGAGTAGGCACTTGAAATAGGAGTCTTGGTTTTTCTTTATATGCAATGTAAGAATGTGTCATTATGTAATGAAAATGAAGTTATGTGACTAGTGTATAATGCTATTAGAGCATGTAAGGATATGTATTCTATGATGAAGTTTGTGAATGATTATTGTGGTTTGTTTAAGCTAAGGGAATTCCCAAGGAGCTGCTTGTGAGAGTAGTAGTATGGTATGCTACTTTCACATTGCACATTGTGTAACATTGGGGTTTCCTTGGAGATGGGCACTTATGATAGTTCCTTAAATTCAAGCATGTTTCTCTAGTCTCTAGTTATAGAATGTGTAGTTTTTACCCGTGTGAAGTAAGTCTATAATAGGTAGTCTTTAGGATCACCTAGGTTTTTATTGAAGGGATTGTATGGGTGGTTCCTTCATGTCTTACCTTAGTGAGTTAGGATATTGTTTGTTAGGGAAACTTCAATGGAAATGAGTTCCGTGAGTTGGTATGAAATGAGTTCACAGTAAGTTATCTTGAGTTCACTGTAATATGCATTTTGGTTGTAAATTTATAGAAGTTCTATCCTATGTACAAAAAGATGATTTATATGTTTTTTACTTCTATCCTCGTGAAGGTTTTAGATAAATAGCATGTATGCTTATTTCTACTAAAATGTGCTCTATTGCATATTTTTACATAATTACATACTTAGTACAATGTTTGTGTTATACTCCGAAAGTCTAATGCCTAATCTAGGGACCAATATGAGATTCTAAGAATTTTAACACTGTTTTTCGGTCAAATATAATGTATATAAGTAATTTAGTAAGTTTTAGAATCAAACGTCAAGGAATCGTTCATGATTTCCGAAAAATAGTTCTAGAGGTGCTAGCGTGCATTAGTCTATTTTATAAGGTTTTAAGAGTCGAAAAATGATAAATTTTGTGAAATGGTGTCAAACACATATTAGAGTTCTTTTATAGTCTAAATGTCCTGGTACGACTCCCCAAGGTGTAACCAAAGTGTCCTTAAGAAGGACCCGTCTTGTTTGGCTAAAATCTGTCAAAAGACAGTGCCAGTGACGACGTACAAGCGACGAGGCGTAGGTCAACCGATGGAGCGTCAATTTTCATAGTTCATGGTTACTTAGCCAATTTTGTGAATAGGTTATTTCGCAGGTCTCTTACCAAAATGATTGATGTGAAACACGGAGTGGGACTTGGTCGTCGACTGACCTACGGCACCCGTAGGTCGGGTTCTATGATGTACCTTTGTTTGACGGTACTTTCAATGCTTTTTCATTAAGATTGGCGTGTGTATAGAGACTTGTTGTAGTAGTTTTAATATGTTTCCATCTTTGTTTTGCACGAAAGGTGTCAAAAACCAAAACGCCGAAGGTTTTGAATAATTAGTGTAGAGATCACCCACGAAGGCCATCAACGTCCGTCGTCCCATCGATGGACTGTATATGGTGACTTACGACTGGAGAGTCAGGCATCTAGAAGAAACTCGTGGAATTCTAACGAAGTATGGAGAAAGGAAGGATCGACGGTCCGTCGACTGATCGATAGACCATCCTGTAAAAACGTCAATCTGATAAAACAATGTCTCGGTACCCGATGTTGAAGAAAAGCTATGTTTGGAACGAAGAGAAGCATCCATGGACCGTGTTGTTGGTCCGTCGATATGCTCACAGAGATGCAAAGTGAAGGTTGAGAAAATATGCTATGTCTGGAATTACGGATGCAGTCGACGGTCTGTCGTTTGATTTAGAAACCATCTGTGGGTGTCGTCAATTAAAGCCGTGTTTTGGACAAACATTCCTTATTTGAATTCCTTTTAATATAGGTCACTGTTTTTTAGAAATAGGTGTAAAACCTAGTTTTTGGGGTTGGATTCTATTACTACTTTCATATTTTTGTTCTTGGACATTTGTCTTTGCAACTTGCACATTAATTCAATTTTTTTGGATTTTCTTTTTAATATAATTGTGTGAGTTCAAGTTGAATTTCTGGATTTTCTTCGAATTTGACAAAGTAAGACTATGATTTATTATTTATCAACTACAAATTGTGTTCTTTTATGCTTGGGTAACTATGTTCACAACTAGTGTTATGGAAACAATGAGTGATTACAAAAATAATCCTAGCTAAACAACAATTCTCAAATATGTTATTGCATTCATCGATAATTCATTTGTTTATATGTCTTTTAAACGAGTGCACGCGTTAAAACTTCTGTTATTAAAAGGATGGTGATGTTTTCTTAATGGTTATTTTGGGCACATTGAAATCTCTATTGCACCGGATGATCAAGAGAAAACCACCTTTACTTGCCCCTATGGGACATTAGCATTCAAGAGGATGCCTTTTGGGTTGTGTAATGCACCAGATACTTTTCACAGATGCATGATGTCGATATTGTCTGATATGATGGAGGAAACTATTGAGGTCTTTATAGATGACTATCTAGTTTTTGGCGACTCTTTTGATCATTGTTTGAGTCACTTGTTCGAGGTTCTAAAAAGATGTTAAGATTGTAACCTTTTGCTAAATTTAGAAAAATATCACTTCATGGTGAAAGAAGGTATTGTATTGGGCCAACGCATCTCAGATAAAGGGGATAGAGGTTGATCGAGCAAAAGTTGAGGTTATAGAGAGACTTTCTCCACCAATATCTGTAAAAGGTGTGAGAAGTATTCTTGGGCATGTGGGCTTCTACCGGAGGTTTATTAAGGATTTCACGAAAATTGCACATCCTCTGTGCAAGTTACTTTAGAAGGAATGTGAATTCTATTTTGATGAATCTTGTCTGAAGGAATTTTGAAGAGTTGAAGAGGAAGTTTGTGTCTTCGCCCATAATCATTTCTCCAAACTGGAGTAAGCCATTCGAGGCGATGTGTGATGCTAGCGGGGTTGCTCTTTGTGTGTTATTGGGATAAAGAAGGTATAGAATCCGTCAGTCCATCAATTTTCTTAGTAAGGCCCTAAATGAAGCACAAAAGAACTACATTATAGGGAATAAGGAGATCATTATTGATTACCCTTGGATTGGAGAGCATATAGCCTATTCCTATTTGGAGGACCATTTTCAGACATGACAAAATAGAGGTAATCGTGCATTGAAGTTAAATCTAAAACATTTTCTTCGTGGAATAGACCACAACCTAATAGTTGGGTTCTTTACTTCATACAACCACTTTACTTCTTTAGGGAACTGTTTGACGGGGAAAGTGGCTTTTAGTGTAACTTTAATAACATTACCTAATTTTATACAACTATTTCCTAATTTTACTTTTTATTTTGTTTTTTTGTCATTCAGGTCTAGCTCTAGTGCATGTCAAGTACACGGTGCCGAGGAGAACCAATATTTACATTCATTCCAGAACATAACCTTACACTTCTAGGAATGAATAATCCACAGAACCCAGCTATCCGAGATGATGGGATCAATTGCCAGCCCCCACCACCTTTTGATTCTTATAACCAAGTGATTGTGGAAAATATGAGATATGATGCTTTGAGGTGGAAACATTCCGTCCCACACCCTCAAGAGTTCTATACATGTAACATTAATATCACTAATTATGATGGGCCTCTTGTCCTAACTCCTCTATCGCAGGGTCACACGTTCGTGGTAACTAGTAGCTTGATCCAGATGCTCATCGCCAGATGATTTTTTTCAGTTATACAATTTGAGGATCCACATGCTCACATCGCCAAACTGGGGTTGGTGTACAAGTGTTCCGTAGGGAGGCCATACTTTAACATGAACGTTATTAGGTTAAGACTATTCACTCTCTTACTAACTGGAGAACCCATAATTTGGTTTACTGAGTTTCACTATTATTTTATCTATACTTGGGATCAGCTGAGGGATTTGTTCCCAGCAAGGCATTACCCGGTGTCTGAAAAGCCCAACCACAAAGAAAAAGTAAACAACTTTGTGGCATTAGGGAATAGTGAGTAGCTCTTTCGATAGATTTACTGCTTACGTGAGAGGTGTCCCAAACCACTACATTGATGCTGTGTCATTGAAAGAGAACTTCTATCGGGGTCAAGATTATAATAATAAGGTGGTGCTTGATACTATTGCGGGTTGTTCTTATTGTGAGTGTATGTATGCAGAGATCGCAGATAAGTTAGAGAAAATCTCTCTCAACAATAAGTCTTGGAGTACTAGGAAGTCAGACACTGGGAGAAACACGCTACACATAGTCCAACCGCAGATGAGAATTGTGAAGACATGGCTCAAATGAGAACTGAGCTCAGGTAGGTATTGATACATGCCACTTGAGGTGCAGAGAAGGTAAATGCAGTGAATTATTTGAGTATACAACCACCGCCATTGGGTTACTACTACTATAAAGAGGATTATTATGTAGTGAATATGCAGACGGGGGGTTTCCGACCAACACCCAAGGCTCTAATAAGGAGAATCGGTCCCAAGGTAAATAAAATGAAGGTCAAAACTATGGGAATTACAACATAGATGGCCAATATGTTCAAGATGGATACTACAACCGCCACAACAACTTCAACCGGGGTAACTATGGTAAAAGAAATGATCGGAGTGGGCCCTATGTTCTGCCTCAAAATGGGGAACTTTCTCCTAGGGATGGTGGAGGTAGTATGGAGTGAGTTGAGGATATGTTGCATAAGATGATAAAGAGGTTTGATGCTAGTGATGAGCACACCAAGGAATTCGTAGGTGATTTGGCTAATATCGGGTAAAAGGTAGATTCACATGCTGTTTCGATCAAGCATCTAGAGTTGCAAATGACCCAATTGTCTACTACTGCGAACCCACGTCAACTGGGCACTCTTTCTAGAAATATCATTCATAATCTGAAAAATGATGGACATTGCATAGCAGTCACTACTGGAGGAGGTAAGCAAACCATTGATCAACCTATGGCGTATGTAGTAGAAGATAAGGTGAGAAAAGATGATGAGGTAGTGGAATCTAGTGGTGAGTTGGTGGATCAAGCGGTGAAAGAAGCAGAGGTACCCCAAGACATAATCCCATTATTATACCACCACCAACATTCCCTCAAACATTGGTGAAGAAGAATGAGGTTTGTAAATACCTGCGTTTTATCACTATGTTGGAACAACTTTCCATCCATGTCCCTATGATAGAAGCTCTAGAAAAATTGCCCGGGCATGAAAGGTTCATGAAGGTTATGGTTAGAAAGAAGATATCGGTATGTTTTGAGGATAATGATTGAATGCAGCATTGTATTGCTATTGCTACAAAGTCTCTTACGCAAAAGAACGAAGATCCGGGCGCTTTAACTATTCCATGTATCATCAATTTGATACACTTTTCTAAAGCACTATGTGACCTCACTGTAAACATAAATCTCATGCCTCTCTCCATTTATAAGAAGTTGTGTTTGGGCGACCCAAAGCCCACTGCTATGTGGTTACTGATCGCCGAGTGAACAGTTAAGAGGCCTATTGGGATACACTATGATGTGCTCGTGAAGGTGTAGTCGTTTATATTTTCAACCTATTTTGTAATTCTTGATTGTGAGGTGTATTTTGAGTTACCTATTATTCTTAGGAGGTTGTTCCTTGCTATTGGTCGCACCTTGGTTTATATGGAAAAAAGGCAAATGAATTTTAGGTTGAACAATCAAGAAGAAAATTTCAACATTTTTAGGTCAATGAAGTAGAGTAGTGAGCTCCAAACGGAATCTGCTATATCCTACAGGGTTGAGAGTACGTCTGAGGTACAAATCGAAGAGTGCCTTGGTGTTGAGTCAGTAGTGGTAGATTGATGAGTATGGGTCATTGGTTGTGGCACTTGAACGAGTTGAATTTCGGTCAAAACTAATGAAATTGGAGTTAGATATGAAGAATCACAAGTCTCCACCCGCAAAACCATCTATTGAGAAGGCCCCAAAATTTGAGCTTAAGGCTCTACCACCTCATCTGAGGTATGTATTCTTGGGAATAGAGGATAGGTTGTTTGTAATCATTACATCGGACTTGAATGTGGAACAAGTAGAGTGTCTGGTAGAAGTTTTAAAGAAGTTCAAATGAGCCATTGGTTGGACTATTGAAGACATTTTTGGTATCCAACCCGGTATTTGTTCACACAAAATCGAACTCATGCCCGATCAAAAGCAAACAGTTGAGCACCAAAGACGTTTGAATCAACCTATGAAAGATGTAGTGAAGAAGGAGATCATTAAGTTGTTAGATACCACAGATATATATCCTTTTGCAGATAGATGCTGCATATGCCCTTTTTAGTGTGTGTCCAATATGGAAGGAATGACAATAGTACCTAATGAGAGGAACAATCTTATTCTGATGAGACTGGTGACAAGATGGATTGTTTGTATGGATTGCCAAAATATGAATGCATGGACTGAGAAGGACCATTTTCATATGCCCTTGATGGACCAACTGTTAGATAGACTCGTAGGAAAAGGATGGTGATGTTTTCTTAATGGTTATTTTGGGCACATTGAAATCTCTATTGCACCGGATGATCAAGAGAAAACCACCTTTACTTGCCCCTATGGGACATTAGCATTCAAGAGGATGCCTTTTGGGTTGTGTAATGCACCAGATACTTTTCACAGATGCATGATGTCGATATTGTCTGATATGATGGAGGACACTATTGAGGTCTTTATAGATGACTATCTAGTTTTTGGCGACTCTTTTGATCATTGTTTGAGTCACTTGTTCGAGGTTCTAAAAAGATGTTAAGATTGTAACCTTTTGCTAAATTTAGAAAAATATCACTTCATGGTGAAAGAAGGTATTGTATTGGGCCAACGCATCTCAGATAAAGGGGATAGAGGTTGATCGAGCAAAAGTTGAGGTTATAGAGAGACTTTCTCCACCAATATCTGTAAAAGGTGTGAGAAGTATTCTTGGGCATGTGGGCTTCTACCGGAGGTTTATTAAGGATTTCACGAAAATTGCACATCCTCTGTGCAAGTTACTTTAGAAGGAATGTGAATTCTATTTTGATGAATCTTGTCTGAAGGAATTTTGAAGAGTTGAAGAGGAAGTTTGTGTCTTCGCCCATAATCATTTCTCCAAACTGGAGTAAGCCATTCGAGGCGATGTGTGATGCTAGCGGGGTTGCTCTTTGTGTGTTATTGGGATAAAGAAGGTATAGAATCCGTCAGTCCATCAATTTTCTTAGTAAGGCCCTAAATGAAGCACAAAAGAACTACATTATAGGGAATAAGGAGATCATTATTGATTACCCTTGGATTGGAGAGCATATAGCCTATTCCTATTTGGAGGACCATTTTCCACTTGATTAATAGCAGCTTGCTTTCCTTCTCTCACAGTATGATTTTCCTTAGGGAAATATTTCATCATGTGACCATTCTCCTCAAACCGATATAAACCATCTTTACTGGCCAAATACCTATTCTCATATTTCTTTCAACACCTAGGGAAAATAGGTCGAGATTTCTCATTACTCTTCTCATACTTAGAAGTACTAGAGTAGCAATGTAAGGAAGACTTTTGTCGATTAATAGAACAACCTTTTCAATCGGACCATTCCTTTTCAATCCTAGTTCTCTTTATCTCCTTCCATTAGTCAGGTGATGTCCAAATAATCATCTAGAAGAATTGCCATATCACACACTTCTTCAAGTAGTTCGAACACCCTTGTCAAGAACGTGTTCATCAAGTCATTAGGGTTTGCTACTAAGGATGGAACATACTTAGACAGTTAAGTGAACTTTAAAGCATACTCCTTAAGACTCAACTTGCCTTGGTTGAGTTTTATGAATTCCCCCATCTTATCCTCCCTCAATTAACTAGGAAATAATCTATCAAGGAAAGCCGAAATAAAAGTCTTCCACTCTATGGGACCTGCCCTTATGGACATAGAATCTTTTCATTGCTCATAAAAAACTCTAACTACATCTTTCAATTGATAAGCATCTATCTTCACTTTCTAACTAGAAGTCAATCCCATAATAGCAAGAGTCTTATAAACCTTATCTATGAACCCATTTGGATCTTGCTCCACCTTGGAACCACTTAATTCCGGAGGGTTCATCCTCAACAACTCCCTAATTCTATAGGCACACATTCCCTTTACAAGCTTTGCCACCACCTCCCTATTGGATTGGGTTGTCAAGGCTTGAGCAAACAAATTCACAGAAGTCCTAAATTCCTCTAGACAAGCATTTCCCACTTGATACGCATTAGGAACTTGAGGAGGGACTTGATTCCCTTTCAGAGGAACCTTTTTATCCTAATTTCCATATCATTCCCTTCCAGCATTAGACCTTGTGTTGGCCATAACCTGGACAAAATCATAGCCAAACATTTGAAGAAAGGCTTACTCAAGCCAAAATCTATGGCACGACTTGATAAATGTAGAAGTGAAACTTCCAAAGCTTATCATATCATCCTACTCATAGATGTGTCACGACTCACACCGATGAATAAGACTTTACTAGACGTGGTTTTAAGACATCCTAGAAAAATTTCATTACCTTATGCTCTGATACAAGGTTTTTCACGTTCAAAGTACACCCTTGAAGATAAGGCATCCTTCATGTCGTAACATGGCATTCTTGACCTCTCGGAGGTCTCGTACAAGCCCTTAGACAATATTTATTGCATATATACGAAAAGTCGTGTGAAATTAAAAGATTTTCTTCAAAACAAAATTCGGAATCATTTCATAAAACTTCTAACATATGTGTCAAAAAACATGTATGACATCATAAGTACAATAGATTTGGGTAACAACCCATAAAAGTCTAACATAGAAAAAAACATAAAAGACAACATAGGAGTAATATCCTTTGATGTTGTGAGGACTCACAAATATATACTTCTTGATAAGCCTTGAAAACCCTACCCTTGAAAGCAACTCAAAGTCCTCAAGACCCTATATTGGATTTGAATGTAGGGAAAATATGCTTTTTTGTATGAAATTTACCAAATATGGAAACTATCATATCAAAACATAATATATCTCAAAGGGTTAGTAAACAATAGACATAATCATAAGAGATAAAGAATAAGCATAACATTAATATCATAAGCATAAAAAAGCATATAAGAGTTCATATTTCACGCATTGTCTTTCATAATCAAATGAACTATTTTCACAAGCCTCCTCCATGTATAAGTGTGCAAGGATAAAGTAATCCCATACTTATACCAAAGCTAAATGCCTCTCTTTGGTCATACTTGATCATAATACACTATCATAATTAAGACCTTAAGTTCATCACAAGATATGAGTACTATTCCCCTAGGCCACATCAAACCACACTTGTACAATGCATGTGAAGCATCACATTCTACCTCACACAGTAAGCATTTGTTGGATTCAACCTATTCCCTTTTAATTTAGTTTAGGAGTCTCTAGTAGAACTACTTCATATTTAAAAGGAACTATCATGATAAGTCAATCATGTCATGGAAAGAAACCATCGTCACTACCCAAGCTAAACATACATAACATAGGGGTACAATCAAAGCTAGTACCTAGTCATACTTGTGTCATCTATGGATAACATCCCATACTACTATCAACACTTAGTACTTCTCTACAGTAACCTAATAAATTAAACTAAAGAAGGAGACAACTATCCTAACCATCATGCAATCAAGCATATAGATGCAGGCTAAAAATTGGGGAGCATGAATCATCAACCCTAAATAATAATGAGAAACTAACCTCAAGCTAATTCATGTAATGCACCTTGTAGGCAAGACAAGCTATCATGAAATGCATCTTCTCTACAAGTCAAGATAACATTAGGGATGCATATATCTTTCTCCTATATCTAACATGAAATGATTTAGGCCTTACCAAGTCAAGGTATAATAATGGCACTCTAGTCATGCTAATTTATGTTATTGTTAGGAGAGCTTCACTACTCAATCCCAAGCTATCATGAGAACCACTATTACCCAGATCATGATCAAGCATCCTAGAAACACATGACCAACCTAAACATGAGAGATCTTACTTCCTCAATCCCAAGCTATCATGAGATTCAGCACCTCAAGCTCTCATGAGACCTAGCATCTCAAGATAACACACCTTTGCCTTACCTTATAAAGTTAACCAAACAAGAAGAGTCTATTCAATACAACTTCAAGCTATCGTGTTCGTCATGTATTGTTTTATTGAAGGTTATTAGGTCAATCTAGAATTCATCTATGTGAGAGAATTTTCTTCCATTATCATGTTCATGTCTAATTGTAGAAGATAGACAACATCATCACAATCCCCTCATAATGACTTCAAAACCAAAGCCCTAGCATCAATGGAATACAATCCCTACACTTGATTTCTTCCCTGAATATATCATGATCCATGTTTAATAACAAGTTAATTAATTCAATTTGATTATTAGAAGGTAAGTCTAGGCAAACATGATCACATATTTTAAATTCCATCTTTACAAGTCAAGACCATCCTTCATCAGTTAGGCCCAGTTCAATTCATATCTAGGTAACTCAATCATGACCAAATAGGATACAATAAAATCGAATTAAGAAAATCAACTTAGAACCTTCATGTTGCTTAAAATCACCACGATCACCCAACATCAATACTACAATTCACCATGACATCTCATGAAAACATCACATAATCATCACATGAAGATAATTTAATGCTACCCGCTAGATTGGGATAATAACCAAGCCTTGCCCAGAATGCAATCACAACCCTCTTTAGATTAGGGTCTTTTGGTTTAACAATTGAGGAAAAACTAGGTGACTCCATGAATGGAAGATTCCATGGATGAATAAGCTTCACATACGTTAGATTAGAGCCTAATCCTAGCTTGAATCCTTGGAGAAATTCGTCCTAAGAGCAACCTCCAATTTCTCTTTTTTTTCTATGGTGTTCTTTAGAGTGTTTTTGAGAGAGAGAAGTTTTGATCTCGGAGTCCAATGTCTAAATGGGTTTCTTATTATTTGAATAATAATAAAATACCTAAAACCACCTAATTCAATCGTCCATGACTTTATTTGGACGTGGGGTGAATTTCCCATTAACCCCTAAAGTGATCAGGGAGTTCCATTTAATTGCAAACCCTATAAACAAACTGCAGTCGACGGACCGTCGATGGAACAACGACTCCGTCTTGCAGGTCCTTCGTTTGCGACAGATCCCCTACAAATGGGGAATTGGGATACAATTCTATGTATGGGGTGATGCCTCCTATCTACGAGGTGTGGTCTTTTTGACGGAGTGTCGATACCTATTATCCTTTGATACTACCAAGGTACTCACTGTCTACTTCTTGGGTCATACTCAAGAACCCTTACGATGGTCTTTCGGAAGTCGTACCTTGAGTATTCCGCCCCAAATACATTGGTCTACATGTTAGGAATCTTCCCTATCAATTTTAACCCCAAACACTACATGAAACATACTGAGCCAGGCATGCACATTCTAAAGGCTAACTTTTGAATGTCTTGGACGTTTGGCCTCTAAACTCCTCCAAATTTCATATACTGCCTATTAATACTATAATTATTCATTTTCGAACCCCTTAAGCTCATGACACACATATTAGTATCTATTTATACCTAATTCATTTTGGGGTCCCTACAACGTAAATCCTAAACCTAAAACCCTAAGATAGCCTAAATCTTAAGACATAAGAAACACTAAACACAATATAATATAAAATAAACTCTAAAAAATCATTAAAACATCATATATAACCCTATGTTCTAAACCGTATATCCAAAAAATTATAATCCTAAAATCTAAAAAACACAATGAAAAACACCTTAAAACCCCTAAACATCAAAAAAAACCAAAATAAAAAATTCTAAGCTCCAAACATCATAAAGTCATAAGTTGTATTTGCTAAACCCTAAAAATATATTTAAAAAACCTAATCCTTTTACCTTTAACCTGAAAAAACACTAAAACACCTTAACCTAAAAACCCAAAGCATTAACCATAAAAACCTATATAAAATCATGTGCCTAAAACCCTAAGCTCTAGTGATTAAACCTTAACCTAAAATCCCAAATCCTAAGAAACCCTAAACATTATCAGACATTCGATCCTATAATCCCTAAAATAAATCCTAAAATCATATGACACCCCTTAAATCGAAAGATTTAAAGCATAAGCCCTAAGAAACACATTGCTCTTAAACACTTAAAAAAAACTAAACGTGATAAACTCTGAAGCTCTAAAACGTAAAAAGACCAAAGTCATATATGCTAAACACTAAAAACACAAAAAAAAACTTAAACCCGATACTTATAATACCTTAAAAACCATACTCGAAAAATTACATAGCCCTACATCCTAAAAACCTAAACTAAACCATAATCCTAAAATAACCCTCATCCCGAAACTATAACCTAAAACCCAAAATCCTAAACCTATAAACATTAAAAACCCTAATCCCAAAGCCTTAAGAAACCATAAATCCTATAAAGCCTAACATACACCATGAGAAGTGTTAAAAACCCATACAAAAGACTATGTTCTAAAACCTAAATCATACAAATCCTTAAATCCTGAACGTAAAAAAAATAAAAGAATACGCCTTAAACCCTAGAAAACCATAGAAAACACTTAACCCTTTAAACCCCCTAAAAAAAGTTAAAACCCCTAAACCTAAAAAAACATGACACATTAAACCCTTTAAATGCCTATATCATACATACTAAATCCTAAAAAAAAATGTAAGCCCTAACCCTGAATGTTTAGAAAGCTAAAAAAATCTTAACTTAAAAGACCCTGTAACGACCTGTTTAGTCGTTTTGAGCAGCAGATTTTATTTCTGGAAAAACTTTGTGAGTCGACGGAACCCACGACGGACCGTCATGGGCACGACGGGCCGTCGAGGGTGTCTCATTCCAGAACACTTAGACTTCTGATATTTGGGTACTGAAATCGACTCTCTGAACTTGGCGACGGACCTGCAGGACGAACCGTCGTGGGCACGACGGACCGTCACAGACCCTTTCGTGGAATTGAGTCTCTGAACTCTGTGACGGAGCAGCAGGACGGACCGTCGCAGGCACGACGGCCCGTCACAGACTGCGTAATCCTAGGCTGAGTAGGATTTCTGCTTGGTAATTTAAGGGGCGTTTTGGACTATTCCTGCTTTAATTATAAAGTTAGT
>NC_028643.1:47532581-47537937 GCF_001406875.1 Solanum pennellii | reverse complement strand
AGTTTAGTAATTTGATCATAGATGTTCTTGTGGTGATGACTTCCAGATTTTGGGGAAATAATAGATGTTGAATTTTAGAAGTTATTGAATTGTCTTTTATTAATGAGTTTAAGTCTTCCGCATTGCTTTATGTTGATATTAAATTGAAATGTTAAGGTTTAGATTGGTTGGTTCGCTCACATAGGAGGGTAAATGTGGGTGCCAGTCGCGGCTCGGTTTTGGGTCGTGACAGACCCAAAGCCCTAAACCAAACAACAATGATTTAACCCTTGAAATAAAACCCCAAATCTAAAAAATCCCTAAACCCTAATCTAAAAAACTAAATAAAAAACCTAAAACACTAGGAAACCCTATGTCCGATAAATTCTAAAATAAACGCTATGATCCATTTAAAATTCTTTAAAAAAAACTTGATTTGTAAAACCAAACCCTATAAACACAAAAAAAAAATAGAATCAATAAATCCTAAACCCTAAGAAACACTTAACCCTCAAAAATCCTTAAAATAAAAAAACCCCTGAACCTTAAAAACTCTAAGCTGTAAACTTTATAAACTTCTAAATCGTATAAACTAAACCCTGAAAAACAAAACAAAAACCTAAATCACTAAACAACAAACCTATAAAAGTTTAATAAACCCTTACCCCAAAACTCAAAGCTCTAAACGCTCAAAACCTAGATAAAACCCTTAGCCTAATACCCTAAACATAAAAAAATTCAAAGCAAACACTAAACTAAAATCCCAAATTCTAAACCTAAAACCCTAAACACTAAACCATAAGAAAAATCCTAAATCCTATAAGTCCAAAAATAATACTAAAACCCATTTTAAACCCTTACAAAACCCTAACCTCAAAACCATAAATCACGAAATTATGTAAATCCTAAACGTAGGAAAAATAAAGAAAAAATCCTAAGAGCTAAACCATAAGCCCTACAAAACACTAAGAAAAACATAACCCTTAAAACCCTAAAAACTCAAAAACCCTAAAAATTTAAAAATATACAAGATTCAAAAAACCATATACCTAAATAACTCTAAGCTCTAAACCCTATAACACTGTAAATTGTATATGCTTAAACCTTAATGTACAAAAAAAAAATTTATCGTAAACCCTAAACCTATAAAACTTAAAAAAGGCTTAAACTAAAAAACATAAGCCCTAAACCCTAATACCTATATAAAACCCTTAACCAAAAACCATGAAAAAAAAACTAAACCTTACACCAAAATGCTAAATATTAAACTTAATTCTCTAATAAACATAAAATCCTAAGTCTTAAGAAACCCAGAGTCCTATAAACCCAAAAATAAATTTTAAAACCCGTTTTAAAGCCTTGAAAGAGACTCTAAACACGAAATGCTAAAAATCTGCTCTGAATCCTTAAAACATAGAAAAAACCCTAAGCCCTAAATTCTCATATATACATAACCCTTAAAAACCCAAAAACCCCTAAAGATAAAAAAATTCTTTGCTCTAATTCCTATAAACCTATAAGTTGGATATGCTACACCATAAAAAACACAAAAACCTCTACCTAATGAACCCAAATTCATAAAAACTAAAAACCCTAATCCCTAAACCCTTAAAAGATAGATAAAACCCTTAACCTTAAACCCTAAACATAAAATAATATCTATTCCATATACCCTAACCTAAAACTCTAAATCCTAAACGTAAAACCGTAAGAAATCTAAAACCTATATACCCTAAAATAAGTTCTAAAAACACAAAAAGACATAAGACCTAAGCCATAAAGAAAAAAAATCCTAAAATCCTTTATCCTAAAAAACACAAATATCTAAACCCTAAAAACCAAAGTAAAACCCTTAATTTAAAATCCTATATCCTAAACCCAAAAATCCTAATATACTCTATGCCCTAAACCTTAAAAACTATAATTACTATAAACCATAAAATAAACCGTAAAACCATTTTAAAGTCTTAAAAAACCCTAAGCTCTAAGTCCTAAAAATCCATTAAGCATGAACATTACATATAATTTTAAAAAATAAGCTTTAAACTGCAAGAAAGAATTGACCCTTAAAAACCCCCAAACCTTCCCAAAAAAACTCTCGGCTCGAAAACCTATAAAGACCTAAATTGTATATTGTAAATAATAAAAACACATAAAAAAGATCAAGAACAAAAAAAAAACCCTAAACATATAAACCCTAAAAATCCTTAAACTCAAAACCTATGAAACCCTAAATCCTAAAAAAACCTAAGCCCAAAACACTAATCCCTAAACCTAAACGATAAACTAAACCCCAAATACTAAACCTAAACCCCAAGGAACGCAAAATCCTAAACCTTAAAAAATTATAAATCAAAAAAACCCTAATATAAAACCAATAAAAAATTAAAACCTATAAAAATCCCTAACATATTAACCCTAAATCCTAAAAATATGTAAATCCTTATCCAAGATAAAAAAAATAATCCCAAAACCCTAAACCCTAAAAATCCTTAAAAACACTTAATGAATAAAAAACCTAAAATAAAAAACCCGTAAACCTCAAAAACTGTGAGCGCTAAGCCCAATAAAAGCATAAATCCGATATGCTAAGCCAAAAAAGTACAAATAAAAAAACCAAGCCCTAAACCATAAACCTGTAATATCCTAAAAACCCAAAGCCCTAAACCCTAAAAACCAATATAAAACCCTTAACCTAAAACAATATATCTGAAAACACTAAGCCCTAAACTCTAACATAAAATCTAAATCCTAATCTTAAGACCCTAAGTCGTGAACCTTACTAAGCCCTAAATATTATAAACGCTATATCATATCAGACCCCTACAAAACCATAAGCTCTAAACCCTAAATAAAAAAAAATAGACCCTAATCCTAAAAACCCTAAAACGTAAAAAAATCCTAAGATTTAGCCCCTTAAAACACTAAAACACCTGAACCAAAAAAACCTCTAAGCTCTAAACCCTATAAACCACTAAATCTTATATGTTTGCCCTAAAAGAACACAAAATTCCAAAAGCTCTGATCCCTAAACCTATATAAGCCTACAATACCTAAACCTAAAAAAAGCAAAGCCATAAAGACAAAAAACCTTGATAAAACCCTTAACCTAAATAAAATAAAACAACATAAGACACATAATTTAAAACTTAGATAAGAGTTCCCGTGAATTTTGCATAAGAAAGAATTTTTACAGTAACTTCTCAATTTTTACTGTGAACTATTAAAACATCACAGTGAACAAAAAGACTCCAAAATGATGAACTTCCAAGGTATTGCATATGAGGAATAAGCGTCATTTGTATTTGGAGTTTCCCTATCTAAGGTCATCCTAAGACTTACTAGGGTAGGACATGATGGAAGTACTCATATACCTCCTTCAATGCACAGGAAAGCTACCCTCAAGACTAAATCACTTTTGGCATACTCACATCGAGAGAACAAGCATCCACTCTATGGCAATACAATAGAAGAACACCCAACAACACACCAATAATTCCCTTTCGGAATGTATACTTAGTGCAATGAGTAGATGGCGTCTCATACCACCACCTACCCATAGTAGTATGTTTTTTTAGAAGACGTGGCACAAAGACTCATCTTTCGGAAGGTCCTACCTAGTACAATTGATAGATAGCATCCCATATCACCAACTACCCTAAGTAGTACGTTCTTTTAGGAGACTTAGTTCATTCAAGTCAAATAAGACTCACAAACACTCCCCTTTCTTAATGCCTACCTAGTGCATTGGATAAATATCGTCCCATTCAACTTTCTACCCTAAGTAAAACACTCCTTTATAAGTCTTAGCTCATTCAACACTTTTGTTGGAGGTTATCTTAACCGACATAGACCATGAGATCTAGACATGAAATCCCGACATTAACACCTATCGGATGAAGGACCCTCACTTGCCAAGAGTAAGGTCATTCTCTTAGCTTTTACATGGCTTGCCCAATAGCTACACTTATGTGGGCGCATAGTTAAGGGATAAGGTGATTGATACTAAGTAACTCATAATCTACTAACGAGGAGTACTCATCTCAACAGGTAGATTGGAATACAACATCTCAACTCATGAATTGTAACCACCTGTTCTTCATATCCTCTCTGTGCTAGACATAACCCCTACAGATTATAAACATTTTATACGATAGGTTAAGGATAACTAGTGAACAACACATCTCAACTCACGAAGGACATTCATCCTCCGACATATCTTTGAAAGCTCTTAGGATGTGACCACATCAATACTCCTCTATTTGCTCAACTTAGCTTCATACATTCATTTATGTGTGTGTGTACTAGTGAGCAAATCTTGTATATAGGCATAATTTCATTCACATTAGCTTTTATACTTAATTTAGATCTACATTCATCAATTCACACACTTTACATGCTTCGCAAAATCATATACTTCACTTAGGTAATTCAACTTCACAAAACAAAAGACAAGACTTATGTTGAATATCACTTCGTTTCTAATATTAGGCCCTTAAATACACACTCAAAACACATAACAAGTAATATCGAGTTGATCAAATCGACACTGCTACCAAGAAGGTGGACCATACCACTAAAGAGTAATTTATCATAAGAACTACACAATATAAGCAACTCACCATTTAACCAATCCATCACCATCTATAATGATTTTATGAATATTTCATAATAATAAGTCCCTTAGGGAAGTAGCTCAACCATAATAACAACAAAATAAAAACAAAGTTCATACCCTACGCTAACTTATACATTTAACCCATTTCTTATGCTAAATGTTTGAAATGTGAATAAACATGAATTCATTATGGTTGTGGAATTAAAATCATCAATTATTACTAGAATAAACACATTTTAATAATTAAAATACTTTTAAAAGGAGACTAATGGTTAAAATCAAAGATAGAAGGAAATAGCATTTTTAAACCCTTTTTAAAATCTTTTGGAAATGACTCCTTGAATAGAAAAGGGTTTAAGGATGGATACCATACCTCAAAGACAAGGAAACAAACTAATTTTTGGTGAAGAAACACGTCCAACCCATCCATTGTTGCCCTCCTTGTGTCTTAGCTCCAATGGTGAGTTTGAGAAAGTTTTCTTTAGAGAGGGAGTTTGAATATTTGAATTGAGGGGTCTTGTCTATGTCTAGGAAATAAAACTAATCTAATATAACTTAGAAAAATTAAAAATATAATCTTATGGTCCTAAAAGACATGGGGTGAATTTACACAAAACACCCCAAGCTGGCAGCAAGATTTGACATCTTTTGCAGCTGTCAATCGACAACCCCAAGCTACTTGGCGTCGTTTGATCGATAACCCATTCTGTTGGGGATTCGATGGATTCAGACACTTCTTCATGGGGGGGGGGGGGGGGA
>NC_028643.1:47482629-47532213 GCF_001406875.1 Solanum pennellii | reverse complement strand
GGGGGGGGGGGGGGGATAGAATCCCAGTAATTATCGGACTATGACCCCCAATTGACTGGGCATCGATAGGTCTATGGCCAGTAGACTGCCCTCCGTTGATGGAGTAGTGGTTTGGCAGCTTGGTGCTAGGTGTTGGGTCCTTTTCTAGGGCCCCTCGTGGGTCCTAGATGGACTCGTACCCACACGTTAATCCCCTAAACTAAGTCGTATAGGTATTAGGAATATTCCAAATCAATTTTGATTGAAAATAACTCATATAATTTATTCAAACACATCAACACACACAAGCTCTATCTAAGACACATCTTCCGAACCTCATGGACGTTCTCGGACGTTTGACCTCCAAACTTAACTAAACATCACAAAATGCCTAAGAAAACTAATTTAACTCGTTTTAATATAAAAGTAACTCAAGAAACACTCATGAGGATCTAGTTTACCTTTGTTCATTTTGGGGTGTTACACCAAACACTAGACTCTTCTCCTCTAGACCATCATAATGATTAGCACAATCACATGGAATGTTAAATGGATAAACAACCCAAGAGTTGTAGAAAGACTCAAAATGTTAAGGAAAATGCATCAATTCTCTATCATTACAATATTTAAACATTTTTCTAATAGTGTCAATGTTCAGAACTTTAAAATAATATTAGCAATGAAGAATCTTGTGAGCAATTGCAATGGCAAAATTTTTTGATTTTGGTATAATGATGTTGACTATATAATCGTTAATGAAAATGAGGAACAAGCTACCTGTGAAATTAGAAACAATGAGCTACAAACACAGTTTACAATCACCTTTGTCTATGCAAAATGTAATGATCATCTCGGAAGGCCTCTCTAGGATAGAATTCTTGAACAGGCAAATGGGAACAATAAAACATGGTGCATTGTAGGAGACTTTATTGTTATAACTAATAGGGAAGAAAATTGGGATCGGTACAATACAACAAGAAGAAGAGTTTTGAATTCATATGTGTTATTGATGCCTGTGGTCTAGTGTACATAGGCTTTAGTGGACACAAATATACTTGGTCCAATAAAAAGGGTATCTACCACAGAATTTGGAAGAGGTTGGACAGTGCTCTAGTTAATGATTTTTGACTTGAAGTCATTCCTAAAAGCACCATCACTCACTTATCTTCTAGTGTCTTGGATAAATGTCCACTACTAATTGAAATCATCTAAAAGGAGGCTTCTCACACAAAGAAATTTTAATTCCTCTACTGTTGTGTAGACAATCCTAACTTCCTAAATATTGTTAAGACTTGTTGGAAAGGATACAGAGGGCAATAATATGTGGAAGTTCCATAAAAATATTAAAATATTAGCTAACACTTTTAGTTCATGGTCCAGAAAATAATTTGGTGACATTTTCTTAAAGGTTAAGGAGTAAAAAGAAAAGGTAAGAAATGTTTAAGAAATCCCTATCCTAGACAACAATGAAACAAAAAGAACATCCCTCCATGAGATTAATGCCAAGTATGTCAAATTAAAGGATTCCATAATGAAGCAAAATACTCAGGTCAATGGTTCAAAGATGGAGATACAAATTTCAAATATTTTCACTCTCTGGTAAGGGGAAAGAAGAGAAGACTTCTTATACACATAATTATCAATAAAAATACGGAGTGGTTACAAGGAAATGACAATATTGCTACGGCTGCATGTTATCACTTCCAAAAAATCTTCACTAGTGATGACAGAGTCATTATTGAGGTGACCTTGGATTTCATACCAAGGATGGTGAGCCAACAAAAGAATAATAGGCTTACCATCACCGCAAATATAGAAGAGTGGAAAGAAGTTGCTTTCTCTATGAACCCCACCTCTGCTGCTGGTACGAATGGAATGAATGGCTACTTTTTTCAAAAATGTTTGAATATCATTAAAGAGGACCTCTTTCGAGTTATCCAAGCCTTATTCAGTGGCAAGATGATTCCTAAGTATTTCTCCAATTCTTGTATTGTCCTACTACCCAAGGTAAGTAATCCCAACAAATTGACAGAATTTAGACCTACAAGTCTAAGAGATTTCACCAGTAAGCAATAATACTTAGTCCCATTCTTCCAAGTTTTATATATCTCGATCAATCCAGTTCTGTAAAACGAAGATATATTTCTTAGAACATTATATTAGCAAAAGAGATAATCCATCAGACTTAAAAAGCCTAATATTGGGAGTAATGTCATTATTAAATTGAATATGGAAAAAGCCTATGATAGAGTCTTTTGGGCCTACATTTGTTTGGTTTTAAGGAAAATGGGATTTTGGGAAGTATTCACTGATATGCTGTGGAGAAATATGGCTAACAATTGGTATTGTATCATTATTAATGGTAAGATGTATGGTTTCTTCACTCCAATAGAGGTCTTAAACAAGGTGACCCTTTTTCACCTGCCCTATTTATTTTAGGAGTAGAGGTACTATCAAGATCATTAAATAGAATCCACATTAATCCAAATTTCAATGGTTTCTTCATAGACCTGAGGGGTCCCCTGGTGAACCACATGAGCTTTGCTGATCATTTTATTCTATTCAACTTTAGAAGAAGCAAAACCTTGGAACTCATTATGCAAACATAGAAGGCCTATGAAGATACATATGGTCAGCATATCAATGGTGACAAAATCCATTTCATTATACACTTCAATGGTTTAACATTATAAGGGACAGGATTAGAAGAATTATTCGTTTCAAGCAGAAACAGGGCCCCCTAACTTACCTAGGATATCCTCTATTTGTGGGTACATCTAGAATTATCTACTTATCTTACCTTGTTAATAAAGTTAGTTGCATGATTACTTGTGGGCATCCTAAAGAACTAAGTTACAGAGGCAAGGTAGTGTTGATAAAACATGTACAACAATCCCTCCCCATCCACATTCTTTCAGCAATAACACCTCTATCCATTGTCTTTAAACAAATCCAAATGGTCATGGCTGACTTCTTATGGGGATTAGGGATGAGAATAACAAATATTAGTTTCCATCCTGGAAGAACATAAGTTTCCTTTATGCTGAAGAAGGGATTTGTATGAGGAATCTTAAAGATGTTTGAATGGCTTTTCAATATAAACAATGGTGGATTTTTAGGACCAAACATACGCGTTGGGGGGAGTTTTTGAAAGAAAAATATTATCAAAGGCCTAACCCTATAAGATAAAAATGGGTCAATAGAGAGTCAATGACTTGCAAAACACATGCTGAAAATCCGGAGTAAAGCTGAGCAACACATACAATGTTGATTCAATTCTTGTTCATGCTCTTTTTGGTGGCATAATTTACTAGGATGAGGCCCTTTTTCTTAATTTTCCCTCAATGGCAACAGGTTCAATAATAGCACAATAGTAGAATTTGGGTGTCAAGGCTAACAGAACTAGAACAAACTGCTACAACAGACTTCAAGCTTTCACCAATATCTATGACATCAGGCTGTTTGAAAGCTCAACCATGATGGCAAATTCACATCCTCATCAGCATGGAATGAGATCAGGGAGAAAAAATCTAAAACATAGTTAAACTCTTTCATTTGGCATAATAATATTTCTTAAAAATCTTTTTTTATAGTTTGGAGAACTTTAATAGGTAAACTCCCAACTAATTAGAAAATTATAACTTTTGGCAGAGGACAAAATAATTGCTTTTTTTGCTACAACATGAAATGTTTTGACACCATAGAGCACATATTCAATAATTGACAATTTGCTTCATATGTATGGAGAAGTTTTGAAGCAGTTGCTGGAATCAACAAAGATAACAGTTTACTACAACATCTCATCCTTGAATGGTGGATATCTAAATAAAAGAATGAGGAACAAAACTTTCTTCTATAGTCCACACCTATCGTGATTTATTGGAATCTCTGGAAGAACATATGTGCTAGCAAATATGAAGGAAAAACATCAAATATTAGCTGTTTTAAGTATGCTATCTACGAGGATAACTAGAAGCTATTTACAACAACTTTCCCTCTAGTAAAATGGCCTTCATCTTTGAAAGGTTTAATTTAAATATGGGAAAACTGTGTTCATGATGCAAAAGTAACTGTGGTGGCATGGAAAAAGCCCCAGAACAGTGGATCAAAATCATCATTGATGGCAGTTCACTTACAAACCGCGGAAAGATTTGGGCAGGTGGAATCATAAGGGATCAATTTGGCAAGGTGGATGTGGCTTTTGCATTTCCTCTTTGTGAAGGTACAAACAATCAAGTAGAATTTGAAGCTGCTATTTATTGTTTGACATGGGGGCTTGAACTAGGATATACGAAAATATTGATAGATGTGGACTCATAACTTTTGGTCAAGTGGGTCTATCAAAAGACCACCCACCTCAATGACACAAAATGACAGAACTGGAGAACCTACTAAATCTTATAAATCACATTTAAGAATTCTAGTGAAAATACATCTTCAAATAATCTGATTTTGTTATTGATTCCATGTCCAAACTCAGTCACAACAGTAACCACTCTCCAGATTTTAATTGACAGGAAACTACTACCAATAAAAACAAGAGCCTACTACAAGATGTACATTTAGGAAATGCAATGTTTAAGAAAGCGGAAGATCAAGAAAGTCAAAGAACCAGATATACAATGTTCTAACACCTTTTCAACTTAGATACAAAATTAAGCTATAGCTTCTTTGAATAGGTTAGATAGTTGTTTTTTGATTAGTAATTCCGTAAAGCGAGAGTCTCCCTTGTTTACTTTCTTAGATTTTTGTATCGAGAGGATTCCTGTTATCTAGGTTCTTAGTTTCTTGGTTACCTTTTTTTTAAGGGGATGAGTTAAATTCCTTTGGAATGTTTACTTTGAACCACCATAGGCTGGAGCACCACCATAGGCTGGAGCTAAGGATTATACCCCCATTCCTGTACTTTTTCTTTTATTAATAATAAGGCCTAGGGATGTTGTTCAGCCCCTAACCCTCCAAGGGTATTCAACCAAATAAAAATCCTAAGAAACCCTCGATTCGGAAATATAACAAACAATTAAATAAACCGTAAAATTTTTTGAAATCCTTAGAAAATCCTTATTTTTAAATCCTAAATTCTTAATATTCGTAATCCTTAACCGAAAAACGATACAAAAATCTAAGCTCTAGACCTGAAACCCTATAAAACCGTAAGAAAGACTTGATCCGTAAAAACCCAAACAAAACCTAAAAAACTCTAACCTCAAAACCCTATGAAGGCCTAAATCGCATATGCTAAACCCAAATAAACACAAAAAAATCGTTCGCCTTAAAACATAAACCTATAAAACACTAAAAACCTGACTCTAAAAAAACCCATATCCCTAAATCCTAAAAACATAAATAAAACCCTTAACCTAAAACATTGAACATAAAAAAAAACTTATCCCGAAATCCTAAGCGAAAATCCTAAATCCGAAACCCAAAAGTTAAAAATCCCAAAACCCTAAACATTAAGAAACCCTTAATCCTATAAACCATAATATAAACCAAAAAGAGAATTAAAAACCCTTAAAAACCCTATTATCTAAAACCTAAATCTAAAAAATTCTCAAACCTTAACTGTTAAAAATATGTAAAAAACCTAGACCTAAACCCTAAACCTGAAATGACCGTAAGAAAAACTTAAGCCTTAAAATCCCCCCAAAAAACTTAAAACCCCTGAACCTAAAAAATCTCAAAACTCTAAACCATACAAATCCCTTAATGGTATATTCTAAACCTTAAAAACACACACACACAAAAAACAATACTAAGCCCTAAATCATAAACCTATAAACCTTTAAAAATTATAACCTTAAAAGCCGCAATCCCTAAACCCTTAAAATCAAGACTAAACCCTTTATATAAACATCTAAATATAAAAAATCCCTAAGCCTTTAAACCTAAATCGTAAATTAAAACACTAATTCCTAAATCTAAAACACCAAGAAACACGAAATCTTTCAAATTCAAAGTAAACACTAAAAACCATTTGAAATCCTTAAAACCCCTAATCTCAAGAACTTAAATTCTAAAAATTAGTGAACCTTCATCCTACAAACACAAAATACACAAATACCTAACCCCTTAAAACATGGATAAAACCCCGAACCTAAAATAATAAACGTAAAAAATTCCTAAGCACTAGACTAAAACCCTTAATCGTAAACCTAAAATTCTAAACCCTAATCCTTAAGAAACCCTGAATCCTCTGAGCCCTAAAATAAACCCTATAACAACCATTTAAAACCCACACAAAACCATAAGGTAAAAACCCAAAATTCCAAAAATATGTTAACACTAAACCTAAAAAATACATAAAAACCCTAGGACATAAACCCTAAATCATAAAACATACATAAAAACCCTAGGACCTAAACCCTACACCCTAAAAAGTTTAAGAAACACTTAATCCTTAAAACCATAAAAATTTGAAACCCCTATATATAAAAAACTCTAATCTCTAAACTCTATAAAGCCTTATCATGTACGCTAAACCCTTAAAACACAATAAATATCGATGTTCTAAATCCTAAAAACCCTAAATACCTAAACCATAAAAAACTTAGATAAATCCCTAAACCTAAAACTAAATCCCTAATCCTAAACCTAAAGACCCATGGAACCCTAAACCCTAAACCCTAAACCCTAAGAAACCCAAAAATCTATTAACCATAAAATTAATGCTAAATACCATTTAAAAATCTTTAAGTACAAAATTCTAAAAATTTATAAACCCTAAACCTCATGAAGCAACCCTAGTAAACACTTCATCCCTTAAAAACTCTAAAAAATAGAGAAACCCCTAACACTAAATAACTCGAAGCTCTAAATCCTATAAACCTCTAACTAGTATCTGCTAAACCCTAAAAACCACAAAAAATAAACAATCACCTAAACCATACACCTATAGAATCGTAAAAAACTGTAACCCTGAATAACACAAAGAACTAAACCCTAAAAACCTAAATAATACCCATAACCTAAAACCCTCAACCTAAAAAAACCCTAATCCCTAAACTCTAAACCTTATCCATAAATTTTAAATCCTAAACCTAAAACCCTAAGAAACTTTAAACCCTAAGCGATCCTAAATATTAAAATAATTGCTAAATATATTATTATTCCCCAAGAACCTCAAGCTCTAAATCCTAAATCCTAAGAATCCATAAACATTAAACAAAAAACAGAAAAAACCCGAAGCCCTAAACCGTAAACCATAAAAATACTCTAAGAAGCCCTTACCCTTAAAACTCTTAAATGAAATAAAAAACCCCTAAATCTAAAAATACTCTAAGCTCTAAACACTATAAAGCCCTAAATGGTATACTCTAAATACTAAGAAACAAAAAAGAACCTAAGCCTAAAATTCTAAACCAAGAAAATGCTAAAAACCATAACTTAAAAAGCCAAAATCCCTAAAACCTAATACCTAAATAAAACCCATAAACTAAAACCCTAAACCTAGAAAAACCCTAAGCCTAAACCCTAAACCCTAACCTAAAACACTAAATCCTATATAAATAGCATTTTAAACCCCTCAGAGGACCCTAAACTCTAAATCCTAAATACTAAAAAAACACATAAAAATCATATACCGTAAACCCTAAATACTAAAATCCCTAACTAATATTTTACCCTAAAAACATTTATAAACCCCTAAACTGAAAGAATCTAAGATTTAAATTCTATAAAGCCATAAATTAACCCAAAAAATCACAAAACAAACAGTAAGCCATAAACCCTTAACCTATACAAACCCTAAAAATGTTAAACTAAAACACCCAAAGCCCTAAACTCTAAAAAACCTAGATAAAACCTTTAACCTAAAAACCTAAACCTAAACCCCCCGTCCAAGGACCGAAGACTTAAATCCCAAACTAAAACCATACGACACCCTAAAATCTAAAAACGTAAGAAACTCTATAATAAACAATAAAATAATTTGAAATCCTTACAATATTCTAAGTTGTAAACCCTAAATTCTGAAAATCATTAATCCCTTACCCTAAAAATACCAAACAAAAATTAAGCCCTAAACCTGAAACCCTAAAACTCTTAAGAAAGACTTAACCCTTAAAAACCCTATCAAAACCTAAAAACACCTAAACCTAAAAAAATCTAAGCTCAAAACAGTATGAAGTCCTAAATCATATATACAAAATCCTAATAAATACAAAAAAAATCCATTGCCCTAAACAATAAACCTATAAAAAAATAAAACCCTTACCCTAAAAACCCCAAAGCCCTAAAACCTATATACATAGATAAAACCCTTAACCCAAAACACTGAACCTAAAAAACCCATAACACGAAATCCTAACCTAAAACCATAAGTAAACCCAAAACCCTAAAAATCAAGAAACCCTAAATCCTATATAATATAACCATAAAAATCAATAAAAAACCCCTAAAACCCTAGGATATAAAACCTAAATCCTAAAATTCCATATACCTTAAACGTAAAAAATATTAATAAAAAACCATGTCCTAAACCCTAAATCCTAAGAGACCCTAAGAAACACTTAAGCCTTTAAAACCCCCACAAAACCTTAAAACCCCTAAACGTAAAAAAAAATCTAATCTCTAAACCCTACATAGCCTTAAATGGTATATACTAAACCTTAAAAACACAAAAAAATACAAAGCCCTAAATCATAAACCTATAAGCCTAAAAAAGCTTAACCTGAGAACTCCAATTCCCTAACCACTTAAAATAAGACTAAACCATTAATTTAAAAACCTATATCAAAAAAATCGTAAGCCTTTAACCCTAAACCTTAAATTGAAACACTAATTCCTAAATATGAAATCTTGGGAAACCCAAAATCCTTTAAATCCTAAAATGGACCATTAAAACCATTTTAAATCCTTAAAAAGCCCGAACATTTAACCCGTAAATTGTAAAAATTCGTAAACCTTAACCCTACAAGAAACAAAAAACAAAAGCCCTAGTCACCCAAAACATAGATGAAACCCTTAACCTAAACTCGTAAACCAAAAAATTCCTAAGACCTAAACTAAAACCCTAAATCCTAAACCTCAAATTCTAAACCCTAAACCTCATGGAAAAAACCCTTAAGAAATCCTAAATCCTACCAACTCTAAAAAAAACCGTATAACAACCATATAAAATTCTTGCAAAACCCTAAATCCTAAAAATATGTAAGCCCTAAACCTTAAAAAAAAACTAACCATCAAAGCTAAACCCTAAACCCTAAAAAACTATAAGAAACACTTAATCCTTAAAACCCCAAAAACATCAAAAGCCCCTAAAACATAAAAACTTTATGGTCTAAATATAATAAAGCGCAAAATAGTATAAGCTAAACCCTAGAAAAACCACAATAAGACCCTATGTCGTAAACCCTAAACCTATAGAACCCTAACAAACTTCAACCTAAAAAATCCAAATTCCTTAACTATGAAACCATGATAAAACCCTAAACCTAAAATCCTAAATCTTAAGAATCACTAACCTTAAACTAAAACCATAAATCCTAAACCTAAACTCCAACAGAACCCAAATCACAGAACACTAAGAAACCATATAATAAATCCTAAAATCATTAAAGAAACCCTAAAAAACATATGATCTAAACACTAAATCATAAAAATCTATAAACTCTAAGCCTAAAAACACAAAAAACCTAAACCCTAGATCCTAAACCTTAAAAAGCAGTTGACATTAAAACCCTAAAATCCCTAACCTAAAGTTCTCTAAGCTGTTAACCTTATAAATTCCTAAAAACCCTAAAAAAGCACAAAAAAAAACTTATCTCAAAACTCTATAACAATAAAACCCTAAAAAAGTAAAAATAAAAAATACAAAGCCCTAACCACCTAAAAAACACCCAACTCCCCCCCCCCTCCTCTCCCCCAAAACCCTAAACCAATAAAACCTTGATAAAACCCTTAAACTTAAACCCTAATCCTATAAAAACCCTCAGCCCTAAACCCTAACCTAAAATCCTAAATCTTACACCAAAAAACTTAAGAAACTCTAAAACCTATAAATCCTAAAATATCTAAAACCCATTTAAAACCCTTACAAAACCCTAAGCTCAAAACACTCAATATTAAAAATTAGTAAATCCTAAAACTAAAAATCACAAAAAAAAAATATAAGTCCTAAACCGTAAAAACATTGATAAAAACTTAACCCTAAAATGCCCCAAAAATACAACAATCCCTAAACCTACAAATGTGTAAGCTCTAAACTCGATAAACCCCAAACTCATATATACTTAACCCTAAAAACCCAAAAAGCCCTAAGCCCTATACCATAAACATATAAAATTCTAAAGTCCCTTAACCTAAAAAAACCCAAATCTCTAAACCCTAAAAAGTCTTATAAAAGCCTAAATCCTATACCTAAAATCCTAAGAAACCCTATTCCCTAAAACTTAAGAAACCCTATATCTTTAAACCCTAAAATAAACTCTAAAACCAATATCAATCCCCTACAAAACCCTACTTTCTACATCCTAAATCCTAAAAATTGATAAACCCTAAACCTTAAAATAACCAAAAACCCTAAGCAATAAACTTTTTAATTCTGCACTACTTTTCATAATTGTATGCATTTAATGATCTCAAAGGGCTTGTACAAGACCTCCGACAGGTCAAGTACTCCATGCCACGATTTGAGAATACCATATCTTCTAGGGTGTACTCTCTAGTCATGATAAACTTTATAACATAGTATAGGTTATGTAGTGGTCTTTAGGAATCCAAAATCTTATTACAACCACGTCTAGTAGAGTCTTGTTCATCGGTGTCAATTTCAACACATCCATGAGTAAGAGACTATAGGAAGATAGAGTTTCACTTTCTTCATCACTATTATGTCGTGACAATAGAGTTAAGGTTATAAGTATCTAATCCTAACCTTTGCTCTTGTCTTTTTAGGAGATGACTACTACAAGAATAGATGAAAGAAGGTTTCAAAAGGAACAAGTGAATGAGTGAATTACCCAAGGTGGATGAGGTCCACAAGGAGTTCAAGTTCACAAAGATGTCAAATTTCATCCACAATGTGATCAATTCCCTATTGAAGGTGAAGGTAATGAGGTTCTGTTGGTTCCCTCGAACATGACTAATGGGAAGATTAGGAAGGCTCTACTTGTTTTAGCCCGAGCCATGACAACTCATGTGAATAGGGGTATTTATCCTAGGGTTAATGCAATAGAGAGTAATATGACCTCTAGATTGAGGGGCTTTATGATAACCTATCTTTTTGGATCTAATGTGGGAGAAGACCCCCAAGAGTTTCTTGATGGTGTGTAAAAGGTGTTGAGTACAATGGGGTGACCTCTAAGGTGAAGGCGGAGTTGGGTTCATACTAATTGAGTGAAGTCGCTCAAGTGTGGAATACCCAATGGAAAGATAATAGGCCGGTCGAGTTTGGTTCTATAGGGTTGGAGGAGCTTAAAGAGGCTTTCATAGGAAAGTACTTTTCCCGTGAGAGGAGGGTGGTGAAGGTTGAGAAATAAATTAACCTTAGGCAAGGTAACATGAGTATTGAAGATTATTCTTTAAAGATCTACTTGTTGTGAAGGTATGCTCCATCCTTGGTGTCTAACCCTAGGGATGAAATGAGTAGGTTTGTGACCCGTGTTGCCGACCTTATGAAACAAGAGTTTCATATGGTCGTGCTCCATATTGACATGAACTTGTCTAGAATTATTTTGTATACACAATCAATTAAAATCTAGTGCTCATAAAGTCAAGGTTGATGATAGTAGTAGTTATCAAGGCGTTAAGCCTACTTGTGCTAGATGTGGGAAGAAGCAACCAAATCATAATACACCTTACCGTAGGGGATCCCTAGGGCTGCCACACAATAATTAAATAGGATAGCTTCGTGACTTTCCAAAGAATTATTTCATGTCGTTCAAGCCAACCAACCCCTAAGTCCTACTAGTTCAGCTATAGGAAGATATTTCAAGCAAGTCCTTCAAGTGCCCTGGAAGGTGATTCTCAAAAGAGGAAGCAATTCTACGTTCATCAAGCTAAGGGAGCAAATTGGATGATAATGCCGGTAAGTTATATATTCTCTCTTGTATAGTAATGGGTTCCTTATAAGTGGGGCAGTATGGTGAATAGTGGAGTTGTCATGCTTCCATCATAAATTTTTTAAGAGTTAGATTATTGAATGTTTGAGTGTACTTCACTGTAAGGTTTTGGTTCTTCACCACAGAGATTTTGGAGAATTGACTATATAGTTCTTTCATGAAAAATTGTTATTCTGTGTTTAGAAATGATGTATATGAGCACGATAATGTGTGGAGCAGGAGTTCTTCCAGTTTGAAGTGAAGAATTTGAGTCTTATTGGATGATGAGTTGTAGAAGTAGTTTCTATCTTCTTGTTGTGTTTTTAGTTTCTTGTTTATGTGAAATGGGTATTCCTCCTAAATGTGTATTGTATATTGTGTGGTATTCTTTATTGCTTCTAGTTTTGAGTTCCTTATATCTTTAAAGTGCCTAAAATAAACCGAGTGTCATTTGAGGACGAACGTTGTCCATATGGAGGTATGTGTAACACCTCTAAAACGAATTAGGTGAAGCTAGATCCGAACATGTGTGTCTTGAGGTTTTTCGAGTCCTTAAATGGGTTTTAATAGTGTTTTTGAGGCAGAATCTAAAGTTTTGTGCTGTTTGGATTATAAACGTCCAAGAACGTCCATGGCATTCGAATGTTTTGCCTTGAGACCTACTTGTGCGTTTTTCTGTGCCTTTGCATGATTTACGTGTGCTTTGGTTGAAATTGATGTGAGGGGTTATTAACATGTTCACAAGTTTATTTGAGTTTGAAATGTCCGGGCACGACTCCATAAGGAACAACATAAGGTTCCCTGAGGAGGGCCCAACTAGTGGGTCAAGACTACCAAAACAGTCCAAAACCATAGGGGCAATCGACGCCCCGTCGATTTGGGGCTAAATTCATCCTTACTGGTAGGATATTGTGCTCCCATTTGAAGAGACATTGATCCAAACCACGTACAAGCAGGACGGTCTGTTGGTGGATCTACGGGGCATACTTTTGTGCGTCTATGGTGACCTGTAAATTTTTCTTAACTGTCCCGGTCAAGCCAAGGAATTTTTAGGAAATTCAAGTATTGCTATAAAATTTGTTTGGGTTTTTAATTAAGGGTATTTAATTTTTAATATTTTTGTATGTCAACAACTCCAATCAAAGTTATTTATTCAAAATCCTAACCAAAACCCCAAAGTAGAACTCTCTAAAACTCCCATGGATCTTGAACCAAGGAGAGATCTTGTAGATTGATTTCTCCATAAATTCACTTTCAGTTTCGTCGGTAATCATCAACAAATGTATGGTCTTTCATCCTTGGATCTTCTTTCTTCAAGGTGCCAATCATCAAAGTGTTTACCAAGACTTCTCAAAAGATCAACTCTCCTATTTTGTAACTCTAGCCCTAGATTCTTGCATAAAATGTTTTAATCAATGATTTATGATTGAATTGATGTTAATTAAATGATTTTAGATGAAAATTCTGATGAACCCATGCAATTCATGAAATCGTTATTATAACTAAATTATGGATGATTTGATTATGTCTCTGTTATATTCATTTCCAATGTAGATTGGTTTGGGTTGTTGAATTATGTATGAAACATGTTAGTATTTTATGTAGGCTTTCCTATATTGATGAATTCCATATTGTAGTATCTTAAATCACTGTATAGTTTGATTAATGGATTGGATTGGTGTATGTGACTATTGGTAAGACCCTTATGGATTGAATATATTTACTATGGATTGGAGTTGTTGTGATGGAATGGTGGTATGTTGACCTAACGTTCTTATATATTGTGTACTATAGGTATTTCAATTGTGATGGTTGGTGTGGTCTACTTATGGAGACAGTGCTTATGCGATATAATTGTGATCAATGTGTCCTCATCGGTATTACTTTATGAATTGTAAAGAATGTGGCTATGTCGGCATTACTTTATGAACAATGATGTTATCATGTGAAAACTTGAATATGTGATCATTGTTATGTTTTATATGACTGCGTGTATAGGCTAAATGGAAGTATGTGTTCTTCTAATTGATTATAGGTGATCATGATGGGCTATAGTTGTAACAAATCTAAAAATGGATATGCTAAGTAACGCTTAATGTGTCTAGACTGCCAATGATTAGACCGGGTTCACACGGATTGATGCGCGTAGAACCAAACATCACAACCCTTGACACATCCATGCCAACTAACTTGGGGATCTAGTTAAGCTAGGAAAGGTTGATTCCAACAATGTAGTGCTCTGGAATATGAAGATTTACTCGAAGGAGTCTTTACCGGACTTAAAATGAGAAAATCTTAGGTTGGAGAGTCTAGGGGTAAAATTGTCTTTTTTTAGGCTAAAGGTAGTATAGTTATTACCAAAAATATATAATTAATTATTCATTTAATAAGGTGGACCTAGGTGGAAGCAATGAATTAAATTCTTCTTAATTTAAGTTGGTAAATTAATGTAATTGATTAATATTTATTAGTTATTAGATGATTTTTAAAAAAGGAAATGAGACTTGAATATCAATGTGATGGCATGTATTTCTTTATATTTCATACACACATGTTGATGTAAATGTGATGTTCATATGAGTTGAAATGCGGTTGAGTTGAGGGATAATCTCTTGTCTAAATGAATCCATGAAAACGCACCTAAAACATTCTAAATGCACTACGAAATTCGACTAAGTACTAAGGTGAAATTTGATGAAACGATGCCGAAAAATTATAAGAAAATTTCCAGATTCAAGTGATGAATTTTGGTAAGCAAAGAGGGTTCAAAAAGTGAAAAAAATTAATTAAAACAAGTGAGGTCATGGATGATTGAACCGTGTCCTCACCATGTTAAAAACTATAAAAATAAAAAAGTAAAAAGAAATGTGGCGAAGGGGATTCAAACTATGGAATTGGCTGGAAAATGTAACTACAAAGAAAAAAAAAACGAAAATAAGAGGAGTGGGATTCTAACCCACCACCTCTCAGTCATATTTAAGGAGGAAAATAAAAGAAAAATAAAGGGGGAGGCATGTGGGATTCGAACCCACGACTTCTTAGGTAGAATAAGGAGGACAATAAAAGAAAAATAAAGAAGGAAGTGTGTGGGAATCGAATCCACGGCCTCTTGGGCAGATTAAGTAGGAGAATAAAAGAAAACTAAAGGGGGAGGCGTGTGGTAATCAAACCCACGACCTCTTAGGTAGGTTAAGGAGGTCAATAAAAGAAAAATAAAGTGGGTGGTGTGTGAGAATCGAACCCACGACCTGTTAGGCAGATTTAAGGAGGAGAATAAAAGAAAAATAAAGGGGGAGACATATGTGAATCCAACCCACGACCTCTCAGGCAGATTGAAGGAGGAAAATAAAATAAAAAATAAAGAGAGGTTGTGGGAGGTTTGATCCCACAACCTCATAGTCAACTCAAAATAGACAAGGACAAATAGATAAAAAAAATAAAAGGTGCTTGGGGATTTGATCCCACAACCCCTCAACCAAGTAATAGGTAATTTAAAGGACAAAAATAAAGAGGAAACGCTGATATTGGGCCTCAATCAGGGTCCTAGTTTAATGTGAACCAAAATACAATAAATGAAATAAATGTAAGTGTTGTCTATGGGATTTGAAACCGGGTTCCCTCGCCCAATTTCCGTATTGATACATAAGACATACGTGAATTAAATATTCAAGAATAATGTTGATCAAGATGCATAAGTCTTGTACCACATAATCATAGGAAGATATGAATCACATAAACCAACTATGAACGACACCTCATGGCTTGTATGTATAGAACCATAAGTCTAGCATACGTCTAAAAATAAGTGAACCTAAGATGTTCGCCATGACATAATGAAATGAACCATGAAATGATGAAACCCTAGAAGGGTTAAATAAGAGTTTGAGACACACTAAATGTCCAAGTGCATTTGCATATGATGAAATGAACAATGAAATGATTGAATGAACATTGAAATGATAAAACCCTAGAAGGTTTAAGTAAGAGTGTGAAACACACTTAATAGCCAAGTGCATTGCATATGATGAAATGAACATTCACGTAAAATGGTGTGAGTAATTATGACGAGCAAATGTGCTAATGTTAATGAATGTGGTGACAACATGATATGAGGCTAATGTAAAAGATGAGAGCAATCTCAAATTAGCCTGAGTAAATGTTACCAAAACGTACTCAATTATGAGAGGGTAAAGTTAATAAAGAGACCAGTCTCGATGAACACTCTAATGAAAGTATTGAGATTAGCACACTTAATACTATTGATGATATGAGAAATCATCTTTTGATCTATGACTTCCTTATACTAGAAGCCAGCTTCCATGACGTATGAGTTAAATGTAATGGAACTTTCTAGTGAGCACTGATAGACTAGCTATGAGAGGTGATGCCTTCCTTCGGGAAGGGCGAAGATTCACGTAACTCCCATGAGATTAGACTGTCCGGCAAGCTTAGTATGGGTCTCCTTATATCTCCTAGTCTTCGAACATATACTGCCTATATAGGGATCTGGCAGGGCTCTATTCCCATGTACGCTAGCATGTTTTGGGTCTTTTTGGCCAGTGATTCAACCTCTTTTCGCTGTGGGGTTTCATGATTCTAGATATCATGATGCTCACATGATCTGTGTCGCATAAAGTTAAAGTTCCCAAAGAATGAATGAGGCCAGCCTCAAATGATGCACATAATGAAACAAATGATACCAAAGGTTATATGATAGGATAATCCAGAGGTGAGTTAGATTAAAGTAATGACATTAGGTCAGTCTTGGTCATTGAACAACAAACCCGATGAAGGTCTTAAACTACATCCTCGGTATAAATGGTGTTTACACGCCCATGAATGAAATGAAATGAAGTACGTATGAACGAATGAAACAAACTCTATGTTTGATAAATCAGACTCCCTAGTCAAGGTCCCATATGTTAAGCCCTCATTTTTGGGAAGTATTAATGTCAAGTCCATGATTACAAGGTCTCATGGCATACGAATGAATGATATGAACAACGTCATGTGTTATATGAATTATGTTATGTGATATGTTTACGCTGTTGTGTGTTATGTGCAAAATGTTATGTATGATGATGCGTGTTACTCTCATGGCATAAATTTCCTAATCCAAATTTTTAATGATCATAACATTTCCTGATCCAAATTTGAAAAGTTCACTCACTTCCTAATCTAAATTTGGCAAGTCCGCTGACTTGATCAACTATAAGCACGTTAGGAAAGAGATATTCTTATTCATTAAAGTCCTTGGTGTGAGCTTTCATATACCATACTAAGTACAACTGTGTACTAACCTGATACAACTCTAAACTTTTAGGTGCAGGCACAGGTGGACGCTAGAGTTGAAGGAGAAACGTTGCAGTTATCCGGACGTCGAGCATTCATCCAGACATGGTAGACCCTCATGCTTTCAAGGATACTTGCCACTTACATTCTATCATAGTTGTAGTATTGAGATATTGGAGTATGTTCCACTAAATTTTCTTTCCTGTTTTTGTTCCGACATTGTATTGGTGTCTTTTTTTGCAAGTACATCATTATTGTTTTAATAAACAATTTCTTTCCTTTGAATATCGTAATGTTAGATGGTTGATGGTGAACAATTATATATATAATTGCATGTTTAGTAAGCATGTTTGGAAAAAAAAGATTCAAATTTTCCGCTAAAATTAACCTAGATAAAGTAAGAATGATGTATGTAGGCTTGTCAGCGACCTCTGAGAGGTCAAGAATGCCGGTCTCATCTGTGGTCTAGATTTCGGTCGTGACAAAGTTTATATCAGAGCGCAAGGTCAAATTCCGAGGATAATAAGTTCACATCAACCACATTGATTAATTTCTAAGTTATGGTAGTGAAGTGCACCCCTATCCTGAATAAGATACTACATGTTGTGTAGGAAAATTCCCTTCTTCTAATCTTATCGTTCCTTCTCTAATGTTTGTTTCTTGGTGTTAAGAGTGTATCTAACATCAAATCTTGAGATTCATAAAGTTGAATACGAGGAGAAACGAAGGTAGAGCAACAAGGTGTTCCCACAGAAAACCCACCTGCCAGCACCGTGGCTAGCAGGTTGAGGGAATTCATGAGGATAAATCCTCCCGTTTACACTGGATCTAAGATTGCTGAAAATCTCAAGGATGAGTGTAGGGCAGCTATGTTGCATGCCAGCGTGGGACTTTCCAGGCTTATGTCCCATGTCCCACAAGTGGAGGAAAACAGGAATAGGAAGCATACTAGGGCAGGGAACAAGTCAAGAAAAGTTAAGAAGAATTTTTCAAGGAAGAGTAGTACTGAAATTAGGTATAAGCCCAGGTTTAAGAAGGGACTCTCCCACCAAGAGGAGTCAAGTTCGTCCAAGGATCGCTATGATAGGGATTCCAAGACCAGAGTTTAAGAGTAGGAAGTGTGTCAAACTTCATGGACGAGAGTCTATGAGGGGCTTTAATGCTTGTTATATTTGTAGCAAACAGGGTCACATGGTGAAAGATTGTCCAAATAGGAGAAGTCAAGAACAAGGGAAGGAGAGAGTTTAACCTAATTGTCCAAGTGAGGAGGCACTGATTCTTCGCACTCAAGTCTAGGGGTGTAGGGGAAGACACCAATTGTGAAGTCTAGGGTGTGTAACCTTAATTAGTCATTCATGTTTTATTATGTATGGTGTTTATGCAGTAGTATGAGGTTAATATGTTTGAGTCATCATGTTTGTTGCTGATTTGTATGAATTACATATTTACTTATGTTGTATGCTTCGATGAGACTAGTTTAAGAAAGAGTTCCTTCGTCTATTAATGTAAAGGTACTAGTAGGTTTCAAGTATGTGCACCATAATGTTAATATGTGAATCTGATATCGACCAATGGGGAGTATTGAATTACCTATGTATGCATACATTTTACAGATGACTTACTTATTGTTAGAAAAGAGTAGTATCATTCGTGGAAGAATCTTTCTAGGGGGGGAGGGAATAAAGTAAAAACCCTAAAAATGGATATGCTAAGTAATGCTTAATGTGTCTAGAATGCCAACGATTAGACCGGGTTCACACAGATTGATGTGAGTAGAACCAGAACTCGGAACCCTTCATACATCCAAGCCAACTAACTTGGGGAGTTATTTGAGAAAGGAAAATTTGAGTCCAACCATGTAGGGCTCTCGAATACGAAGATTCACTCGAAGGAGTCTTTACAGAACTTAAAAAGAGGAAATCACAGGTTTGGAGGGTCAAGGGGTATAATGGTCTATTTCTACGCTAAGGGTAGTATTGTAATTAAAATAAATATATAGTTAATTATTTAATTAATATGGTTGAGGGGCATTTTTGGGAGAGAGGGCCAAAATTCGGCTCATGAAGTAAAGTCTTTCTCCACCAAGGTTTGAACCTAGGCGGAAGCAATGAATTACACTATTTTTTATTTAAGTTGGTAAATTAATGTAATTAATTTATATTTATTAGTTATTAGCTTATTTAAAATAAAAGGAAATCAGATTTTTAATAATTAAATAAAATCTTATTTGACTAAGTCCAGAACTAGACTCCTAAGCCTAAGAAAACTCTTCTATCCCACGCTCATCTCTCTCTCTCACGTCTCTATCACTCTCACTCAAGTTTTTCTCTGCAAAATAAGTTACAAAAACAGTAGTTAAACCAAATTTCTTCACACTTCAAGAACTCACAATTAATATTATAAACAAACAACAAATCAAACATGTTAGGCAAAGAAAGGGTTTTTCCGTCAAGTTGGTGTTGAATCAATTCGATTTGGACGTGTGTTTGGAGGGGTTATTTGGGCAGAAATTCTAGGTTTGAATGTCAAAGAGGTATGGGTTCTCTTCCCTCTTGGAACCTTTCCCAAGAGACCCCCTATGATTCAGATGAATCGATTCCTAAAAACTAGGATTGTTCCAAGTTGCATGCCCGTGTCACTAGCTCCCATTAAATCAGATGTTGGTTATGTTTGCTGGTACAAAACTAGGGACGAAACGTGTTTCGTGATGATTATGTGTTTATATGTCTGTGTTGAATCATGTGGCTTATGTTGATGTTTCCGAAAATGTAATTACGTGTGTGCATGTGTATTTCCGTGGCTATTGTTCATGGTTCAGAACTTGAAATGGCATGATAGTTCATTATATTTCATGTACACATGTTGATGTAAATGTGATGTTAATATCAGTTGACATGTGTATGATTTAGGGATAATCTTTTGTCTAAACGAATCTATGAAAACACACCTAAACCGTTCTAAATGCACTACGAAATTCCCCTAAGAACTAATGTGTAACTTGATTAAAGGATGCTAAAAAACATCTAATTATGAATTTTTGTCAGCAAAGAGGTTCAACATGTTGGAAAAAAATGAATTAAAACAATTGAGGTCAAGGATGATGGAACCCGTGACCTCACCATGTTAAAAAACATTAAAATAAAGAAGTAAAAAGAAATATGGTGAAAGGGATTCAAACCATGATATTTAATGGAAAATGTAACTTCAAAGAAAAAAATAAGAAATGAGAGGAGTGTGATTCGAACGCACCACATCTTAATCAGATTTAAGGAGGAGAATAAAAGGAAAAAAAAGGGGAAGGTGTGTGGGAATTGAACCCACGACCTCTTAGGCAGATTAAGGAGGAAAATAAAAGAAAATTAAAGGGGGTGGCGTGTGGGAATCGTACCCACGTCCTCATAGGAAGATTAAGTCGGGGAATAAAAGAAAACTAAAGGGGGAGGCGTGTGGGAATCAAACCCACGACCTCTTAGGCAGATTCAGGAGGTGAATAAAAGAAAAATAAAGGGGGAGACGTGTGGGAATCGAACCCACGACTTGTTAGGTATATATAAAGATGAGAATAAAGAAAAATAAAGGGGGTGGCGTGTGGGAATCAACCCATGACCTCATAGGAAGATTTAAGGAGGAGAATAAAACAAAAATAAGGAGAGGCTATGGGGGTTTAATCCCACAAACTCGTAGTCAACTCAAAATAGACAAGGAGAAATAGATAAAAATAAAAAATTAAATGGTTTGTGGGGGTTTGATCCCACAACCCCTCGACCAAGTAATAGGTAATTCAAAGGAGGAAAAAGAAGAGGAAACGTTGATGTTGGGGCTCGATCAAGGGTCCCAATGTCATGTAAACCAAAATACAATAATTGAAAAATATGTAAGTGTTGTATAAGGTATTTGAAACTGGTTCCCTTGACCAAATTCCGTATTGATACATAAGTCTTATGTGAATTAAATATTCAAAAATAATGCTGCCTATTTAGGAAGATATGAATCACATAAACAAACTATGAACGAAGCCTCATGACTTTTATGTATAGACCCATATGTCTATCATACGTCTAAAACTAAGTGAACCTATGATGTACGCAATGAAATGATGAAATGAACAATGAAATGATGAAACCCTAAAAGGGTCAAGTAATAGTGTGAAACACACTAAATGGCCAAGTGCATTGGCATATGATTAAAGGAACAGTGAAATGATGAAATGAACAAAAAATGATGATATGAAAAAATTAAATGAGGAAACCCTAGAAGGGTTAAATAAGAGTGAAACACACTAAATGGCCAAGTACATTGTCATATGATGAAATGAACATTCACGTAAAATGGTTTGAGTAATTATGAAGAGCAAATGTGCTAATGTTAATGAATGTGGTGACAACATGATATGAGGCTAATGTAAAAGATGAAAGAAATCTCAAATTAGCCTAAGTAAATTTTACCAAAATGTACTCACCTATGAGAGTGTAAAGTTAATGAAGTGATCAATCTCTATGAACACTCTAATGAAAGTATTGAGAATAACACACTTAATACTAATGATGAGATGAGAAATCATCTATTGATCTATGATGTCCTCATACTAGAAGGAAGCTTCCATGATGTATTAGTTGAATGTAATGGAACTTTATACTGAGTATCGATAGAATAGCGATGAGCGGTGATGCCTTTTTTGGGAAAGGGCGGATGTTCACATAAATATCATGAGATGAGACTGTATGGCATGCCGGAAATGGGTATCATTATATCTTCTAGTCTTCCAACCTATGTTGCCTATATAAGGATCTGGCGGGGTTCAATTCCCATGTACGCTAGCATGTTTTGGGTCACTTTGGCCAGTGATTCCACCTCTTTTCGGTGTGGGGTTTTATGACACTAGATTTCATGATGCTCACATGATCTATGTAAGTTAAAGTTAAAGTTCCCAGTGAATGAATGAGGTCAGCCTCAAATGATGCACATAATAATACGAATGATACCAAAAGTGTTAGGATAGGATAATCAAGAGGTGACTTAGATTCAAGTAATGACATTAGGTCATTCTTGTTCATTGCACAACAAACCCGATGAAAGTCTTAAACTACATCCTAGGTGTAGCTGGTGTTTACACTGACCCATGAATGAAACGAAATGAAGTACGTTTGAAATGAAGCAGACTCTATGTTTGCTAAATCAGACTCCCTAGTTGAGGTACCATATGTTAAGCCCTCATTTTTGGAAGTCTTAATGTCAAGTCCATGATTCCAACTTCGCATGGCATACGAAAGAATAATATGAACAACGCCATGTGTTATATGAATTATGTTATGTTCTATGTCTACGCTGTGTGCAAAATGTTAAGTATGATGATGCATGTTACTCTCATGGCATAAGATTCCTAATCCAAATTTGGAAAGCTCATAAACTTTCCTAATCCAAATTTGGAAAGTTCATTACTTTCCTAACATCAGTATGGTAAGTTCAGTTACATGACCTTCTATAATCATGTTTCTAGGAAAGATCTATTCTTATTCATGCATGTCCTTGGTGTGTGCTTGCATATATCGATACTTAGTACAAGTGTGTACTAACACAATTTAACTCAAAACTTTTAGGTGCAGGCACAGGTGGACGCTAGAGCTATAGGATCAACGATGTCGTTATCTGGACGTCGAGTATTCATCAGGACATTATAGGCCCTCATGCTTTCGAGGATGATTGTCCATTTACATTCTAGCTTAGTTTTAGGATTGAGTTAGTGGAGTATGTTCCACTAGCGTTTCTTTCCCGTTTTTGTTCAGACATAGTATTGGTGCCATTTTTGCAAGTACATCTTTATCGTTATAATTAACTGCTTGTTCATTTGATGATCTTAATGTTAGATAGTTGATGGTGAACAATTTTATATGTAATAGAATGTGTAGTAAGCATATTAGGAAACAAAAATTTTCTATTTTTCCGCTAAATTTACCTAGATGAAGTAAGAATGACGTATGTAGGCTTCTCTGCGACCGCTGAGAGGTCAACGGCGTCGGTCTCATCTGAGGTATAGATTTCGTTCATGACAATAGTTATGTCTTCATATGTGTATACTTGAAGTTGAAATGTGAATCTTACTAGTTGACTATATGAGTGTTCTGATGGATTATGAAGATGTTTCGATTGAAGTATGTAGGATGACTTGCTGTAGACTTTGTTGTCCCTATATGCTACTTGAATTATATTTTACATGTAATAAGATGATGATATGAGTGTCTTGTTTTGGTAGATTTATTTCCCTCTACTAGATACATGAATGTTATGAATATGACTCTTAACTTTGTATCCTAACAAACCTTTGACATGTAGGTATATATATGCTTGAAATATCGCCTTGAACATAGTTTATAGTGTAATTTATGTGGAATCTTCAACCTAGATAGCAAATTATGATATCTTTGAAGTTGAAAGTCTTAATGGTATCCTTCTAGTGTGAATTATGGACTTAGGGGTTGGTTGACTGGAACGACATGAAATCATCTTTAGGAAAGTCATGAAGGTATCCCATTTAACCATTGTGTAGCAACTCTACTAGTGCAATGTACATCTGAAGCCCCAAAACCTCACGCATACTTAGTAAACCTATCATATTACCATAAGCATCATAACATATAGTTCATACATTAACATGTCAAGCATAGAAAACTTTATTCATGTCAATCAAGACCTTCATAATACAGTCATTCATACCAACTTTATGCACGTAAGAATAAGACCACATCATATAGACTCATACCATGCATTTCATCAAAACAAGTACACAAGATTACAATGTCTTGCATAAGGAACATAAACATAGTCATATAATATATTGAAATTAAAGGTAATATATGGAAAAGCTCTCAATGCCAAATGGGGCGTTGCATATATCAACTTTTTGAAACATCACTCTACACCTTTTGGGCTATGAGGCTCACCACCTCGTAAGGACTATTGTGACCTACCTTCCTATAGTGGGAAGGTAAACCCCTCAACTTCAAGTTCTATCGGTGCTAATCTAAGATCCCTTTTATTAAAAATTCTATATTAACCTTACTTGTAAGAAATATATAGTCTTTACCAGAGTTAACTCCTCATATTCTTAGCTCATAAGACATATATTAGAGTTCAACCTAAATCATGCGAGATACCCTTTCAGATGGACATATCATACTCAAACACCTATCAAGTTTAGGGTATACTTGAGTAAACCTTTAAAGGCCCCTCCATTGACTAGATAATCATACATGTGTTTGTATATACTTATATATGAGCAAACCATTCACATAACACATTTAGGTCACGCATGTTCATACATTAATACAGAAGTGTAGATATGAAAACTCCTTTCATATAAACACATTATGACACTATACACATTAATAACATTACCATGCATTCATGTTCATGTACATAAGAAACCAAACCTAGTATCTATCCTATCAAGGAACACATGTGCAATGCATAGACAAGGTCCCTTACCCTTTCCCATACTATTACACCTACCAAGTCATTCTAATTTAAAATACATGACATAACAAGATTCATAGACATATACCTTACATGAACAGTAGTAGACATTAGTGAATGTGAGAACAACCTTTCATTAGACACCATGAATTTATACTACTTTGTAAGAATGCCTATGTGTAAGTGTGTGTAATTGGTCAACATGATCAAATAATGTCTATCAACAACACATTGAGGGAGAAACTCTTTTTGGACCACAATTCACCTTCAAGCATAGACCACACAACACATAATATCATAGAAGACAAGACAACATCTCATTAATTTCAAGACTCCTCACCTTAGCTATTAACACATTCATACAGAGGTACATAGGTAAGGGAACATCAACCATCTAAAACTCATCAATGGAAGCACCTAAACCTATCCCTAACATAGTCATACATATGCTTATACAATAGTCATACAACCTAGATGAGAAGTAAAATATGAGACTAGGCATAGGCTTCACATTGGGTGATCATCACCACCACACATTCATTATCCAGTTTCCTTTAAGGCCATGTTAACATCACATATATATTGGCAATAAAGTAAACATCGACACCATAAGTGGACCATACCACACAATGCCATACAAGCCTTCATCAACTATCAATACTATAAAAAAGTAAAGGAGATATGCAATCTTATAAATTTCTCATCCCTTTATCATCATTGACCAATACTCCTTTTTCATCTACAATGCAATATATGGAAGTAGCTACAAGTATCTTCACATAAACAAGATCCTACATTCATTTACTATAGAGACTAGATTAAAGTGAATGCACTACATTCATAAATCGATAGAAAGAAGAGTAATATAGGTCACTTATTAATTTCCCTTTCCTTTACCATTAATCATAATTCATCAACAATATACATGTAGGTCAGTATCTAATGATATAATAATCTAAGTTGAATCAAGCCTCATCTACCCAAGAGTTTAGATCACATCATGTAGATTACATTATCAATCTATCAACTAGAAGAACATAGATCGATCTTTACCAATTTGATTGTATCTACTCACATTTGATTAAATGCACCTAATTTATCATCACATTACAATGTAGGCAGTAGCTAAGACAATTCATCATAATTAAATCTCACAGCAATCATTATAGCATCAAGATCACCCAATACTACATTTTAGACTAGCCCTATTCAAACCTGCAAACATTGATCCACATGGATCACTCATAGAAAATTCAACATAAATACACATAATAGGCAGTAATATAAACATTTTAACATCATTGAATAACAATTTGTTTTTCATAACATCAAAATCACAAAGCCCTTACATGGCTAAAACGAGAGTTTGAAGGGAGCATGGGTTCATCATACAAGTGGATTTAAATTCACGCTATACTCAAAATATTAACATCAATTCATGACGAAGAGGACTTTTAAAATGTTTTGAGAAAGAACTCATGGCTATATTGGAGGATTTGAGATTTGATCATGAACTCGCATTGAAAACATTGGAAGAAACACTCTAGGTGAAAGTTTATCTAGAGATGAAGGATCATTATACCTAATTGTAGATGAAAACCACTGAAAATAGATTAAGAACCCATGGGAATCCAAGATCCAAGTTTTTCTTGAGCTTCATCTCCAATGGAGGTTTCTAGAGAGTATATTTTGGGGGAGGGAAGTCTAGTTTTAATTCATGGATTGAGAATGGGGTTGTGACGTTTTTAACCCACTTAATAAACCCCCCCCCCCCAAAAAAAAAAAAACCAACTAGGGTCAGGTTATCATGTGGAGTAAATTTCCCATTCACTCCTTAATGAAGAAGTGTGCATGGCAGTGAAGTAGAACACTTCATCGACGAGAGGAGTCGACGGGCCGTCCTTGACCTCCGTTATTTGCGACTTCAAATCCATCATGGGGGCTGAGCTCACACTTCTAATTTTTTTTAGAGATGTCTGCCATCTATGGGGTGTCGATTGAGGAACGGGGTGTCAACTTGGCTCATCGATTGACACTGCCAAGGCAGTGTCTGGACAACCATTGGCGTCATCCTTGAATGACTTTTAAGCGGCCGTTAGGTAGTCTTACACGGACATTTCCAACATATATATAAACCTTATCATTTAAAGGACATTACTCATCAATTTCACCAAAAAAAAACACTCGAAACACGTCCAAACATGCTAGGCACACAAAACACACATGAACGTCTCAAGGACTGACTTTCGTATGTCTTGGACATTATTGGACTTTTATCCTTTAAAGATCATGCAACTTAACATACTTACTATAAAAATCATTATTACTCATATAAGGACTTCATAATACAATGAAACATATATAAGCACATAAAAATATCTTCGGCCTCCTGGGATACCAGTTGTTGAACGTCTTGGTCATCCCTTGACGTTTGACTTTCAAATGACATCAAACAAATCGTGCATACTTTGAAATACTTAATAACATGTTAAAAAGATTATAATAACATGTGACTCTAAAGACACCTTAACTCATCTAAGGGGTCTTACAATATCGCCCACTTGGGAATATTCGTCCTCGAATGACAGTTGGAACATGTTAATCACTACAAGGACTTCAATGAATCATAAAGCAGCTCACAAGGTTCATAACATCATATCATAGAACTCAATTCCGCAAACTTTCAAGAAGACAAACTTCAAACCATTTAGCACTCAATACAATACAACCATGCAAAACCTTTATTTACTGATTATTCAATGCATCAAACACATTGACATCAATCATGTTCATAAGAAGAACATCCTTCTACTAATCATAACATGGTCTTCACATTCCAATTTAGTAAGGTCTCATTATGCAACCATATTAAAGTTACACTTAGGAAGATTTAACATCCCTCGTGAAGAAATTTGACGCTCATACTTCGATGACCATAGACTTGAGTCAAATAGGTAAACAATGGATTTTATTATTTTGGCATACTGTCATGAGGGTCATACTTGACCATACCATGCTTAGTTATGTTTAAGGAGGAATGTCCTTCTCCTCAAAACACTTACATGTCTCATGAGTTCTTGACCAAGTAATGTACAAATGTATAATCATGTTAAATGAGTATTTATCAACTTTTTAAACTAAAGCATGCTCATAATTGTTTTCCTAGTGCAGTCAAAATGGTAATCCACACTATCACATCACAATAATAGGAAGTCATTTCACATAATTTCAATTTCTACAATGACAATACCTATCACTAATATGCATTATTTAGGGGAAATCTTACAATTTATAGGCACATACAAGGACAATGGTTAAGCATGCCTTCATTTTGAAAAAGTGAGCCTAAATTCATAGTTGCCAAATCATCAAGGTTAGATAATTTTCAAGAGACTCATGATTTTCATTTCAAGGAGACTCAAATTTCACATTATAAGGATAAACCTTACATATCAAAAGTGACTACAACTATGTTTCTCACCTTATCTCATGATGTTAAATGCAACACTAACAGAGCAAGATGCAGAATGAAGATGAGGAAAACCATAATTTGATCACTAATCCTTTTTCATGCAATTTAGAATCCTCAAAACATGTATAACATAGTGTCAATTAAAACATACATCACGTAGGGAGAACATGCAACTCATTCTTTAACTCAAGACTCCTATCATGAACACGCTTCAAGGAACTCTTTAGTTTGAAGCACATGTAACAATAGTTGAACAATGTAAAAATATCTACAACCTTACTACTAATATCACCATCCCCCACTTAGGGTAAACCCATTTAAGAGAAACTTAACCCAACCTAAACAGGATCTTAGCTTAACAACATTCCTTTTAATCACATAAAAGTGATTACAACCTAAAAGGAATTACACTAACTCAATATAGGAAAACCAAAGGAATTCTAAACCTTATCATCTATGCAAATTATGCCCAATCATCAAGTTAGGTTATACTATCCAACCGCATAAGGTTTCAATTATACAATAGGCACCAAGGGTCATACAACACTAAGGGAAAAAATTAGATGAGATTTAGCCATAAGGACTCTTTCTTATCTATGAAAATTAAAGTAATGTAACTGCTAGTTCAATCAAACCCACATAATCACATTACTAAGACAATCATGCTACGCTTACTGCTAAGATCAAGTCTATACAAAAGACTCTTGTCCAAATAAGGCAACACATACACTTAGTGAACATGCACATTTAGATATTTACCACATTCTTTAAAACATTTCAAGTCTAAGCCATATCATAAGACTATCATCATGCAAAATCATATAGCAACACACCATTCCAAAAGACACTCATTTTAACCATAACAACTTCTAGCATGCTTTCACCTTATGATTACATGAATTTCTCAACATAACAAGCCATTTCATATAGATATCATATATAGCCAGAAAGGACATCATATCAACATAACCTATCATTTCCCATATTTCACATACATAGACATAATTGCAATCATATCATCAAAGCATACCAAATTCACCTTTCACATATACTCATAAAACCATAAAATCAAGATACGCGTCAAAACTCACCTTTTCTCCATCAAGCATAGCGATACAATCTCATCCAAGTAGTCAAATCTGAAAGACTACAAGACAAGAAAACACAAGAGAGAGATCTTATAGAGTTATGTTATATGGCACGACACGAGAATGGTTAATAAGGAGAACTCTATTTTCGTATAAACTTTAACTCACAGATGTGTCTCTGAACACTAAGAAGTGCGAGCTCAACCCCTAGGATTGATTTGTAATCGCAAAAGACAAAGCAGCAGGACGGCTCGTCAACTTCTCTTGTTGATGCAACCTGCAACTTCAGTGCCATGTACGCTGCTTCATTAAGGGGTGAGTAGGAAATTCACCCCACGTGCTAACCTAACCCTAGTTAATTTATTTAGTTATTTTTGAGTTTAGTAAGTGGGTTAAAAATGTGTCAACTCCATTCCCAACCAATGAATTCAAATTAGACTTTCCTCTCCCAAAATATCCTCTCTACAAACTTCCATTGGACATGAAGCTCAAGAAAAGCTTGGAGCTTGGATTCCCATGTTTTATTCATCTTTCAGTCTTTTCTTCTACAATGAGGTATGGTGATCTTTCATTTCCATATATCCTTTAACCTTGAGAGTTCCTTCTAATTTTTTCAATGCAGGTTCATGATCAAATGTCCAATCTTTATATCTGGACATGGGTTCTTTCCCAAAACATTTTTAAATTTCACTTTCATTAATGTCATGCTATGATAACACGTTTGTCACGATCGGAGAGCACCAACTAAAAGTAACATGGCACACTTGACCTCTTGGAGGTCTTTTTCAAGCCCATAGCTATCATTCATCGCTTATGTAAAATATTATAATACATAGTTAAAGACTCTAGTCTCTTTTTGTCATTCTAGACTCAACATCATTAGAGTGTATTAGGTACAAGGCCCTTACAACATAAATCATAAGTATATTATTAAAAGACTTTACATTAAAGTAAGACTTGGGAATTTCTTGGATTTAAGGATTCCTTTCATTTAGCTTGGAAATCACAAAAAAAGCTCATCACAATTTAAGACATCCTTTAAGCATCTATAACCTACAATATTTGTTAAAAGGTAGGGAAGAATGAAATTACTACAAGAATTCACTAAGTATGTCAACCATGCAAAAACATGCATTTAAAAGGGACATTTTACTAAAAACTATGCTTCATGCCTTTTTGAGAACACTTCATAAAATGTTGATACAATAACATTTATACAATTCACATACTTTATATAGGCGTATTAAATTATCATACATCATATAAAATCATACAATTCATTTAAGGCATTTTAGAACCATTTTATTGTAAGCATACTAACTTTATAGTAACTTCCTTTTCTTCTTTACAGTGAGCTAATTTTCTCTTTACCATGAACTTCTTCTTATTCTAACTTCTTGAGTTTCCCAAGTAACCATTAGTAATAGTTGGTGCAATGTATGGATAATGTTCCATAACACTATCCACACTCAAGCATCACCTTAAGGCCACAAGGAAACCATACATACAACCTTTCAACTAAACACATATAACAATACGAAAATTTCATATAATAAGGGAAAAACATCACATTAGACTTAACATAAGACTTTATTCTAAATCCTAATCTATGTATACTAGTGAAATGTACATGTGAAGCCTCATAACCTCACAGATACATAGTAAACCAATCATAGGACCATAATCATCATAACCTATACTTCATACATTAACATGTCAAGCATAGATAACATCGTTCATGCCAAGAAAGACGTTCATAATATAGTCATCCAGACCAACTTCATGCATATAAGGAGAAAAACACATTATATAGACTCACATCATGCATTTCATCACAGCAATTAAATAAGAGTACAACGTCTTGAATAAAGAACATAAACATCGTCATATACCTTAGAACACCTTTCTAGGACTTCCTTTGTGAGCTACTTCTACATGGCATAGGTGAAGTCCCATGCCCCCACCTACACTACGAAACTACACTTAGGTTATCCTAGTTAGTGTCCTAGTCATTTATTTCCATTGTCCATTTTACTTAAGGGAAACTATAGCCTTAACCGACACTAATAACGACAATAAGACCATGAATGCTACATGGAATTTAGTGTTGTATAGCCTTACAACAAGGGAAGGTTCTCTAATTAGCAAAAGTAGAATATTAAAACATGCTAGCATACTAAGTTAAATCACTTGATAGATCCTATGTGGAAAGCATTGTTTAGGGAACTTGTAGGTACATTTGGAAACACTCTTTATGACAAATTGGGCATTTTAGTTATCCACTTTTGAAAATATCACTCGATAATCTTTGGGCTATAACTTCTTTCGGTGCTAAACTACGTTCCCTTTTATTAAAAATCCTTTATTAACATTACCTTATAAAAAATATAGGCTTTAGGAGAGTTAAATCCTCATATGCTTAGCTCATAGGTCATAGATGAGACTTCATCAACCTCAATCATTAAGGCCCCTCGATTGAATAGATCATCATACATGTTTGTGTGTGTATAATTATATGTGATCAAACATTTCACTTAAGACATTAAGGCCACACATGTCCATACATTGATGCATAAGTGTATTTTATGAAAAATCCTTTCATATAAACATATTAAGACACTATGCACATTCATAAATGACCATGAATTTATATTCATGTACAAAAGAAACCAAACCTTAGAACTATCCTAGCAAGGCACACATGTGCAATTCATAGACAAGGTCCCATACCCTTTCCTATACTAGTACACCTATCAAGTCATCCTACTTAAAATACAATACATAACATGCTTCATACACATATACCGTAAATGAATAGTAGAAGATATTAGTGAATATGAGAATACCTTTCCTTAAATATAATGAACCTATACTACCTTGTAAGAATGCCTAATGTTTGAGTGTGTGTACATTGATCAACTTGATCAAATAATGCCTATAAACAACACATTGAGGCAGGAACACTCTAAGGACCACAATTCACCTTCAATCATAGACAACACAACAAATAATAGCATAGAAGACAAGATAACATCTCATTACTTCCAAGACTCCTGACCATAGTTGTTCACACATTCATATATGGGTAAATAGGTAAGGGAATATAAACCATCACAACTCATGAATGGCATAACCTAAAGCTATCCCTAACATAGTTATACATATTCTTATACAATAGCCATACAACCTAGATCACAACTAAAATAGGATACTAGGCATAGGCTTTACATTGGGAGATCATCATCACCAATAACAACTAAAATAGGAGACTAGGCATAGGCTTCACATTGGGTGATCATCATCACCACATATTCAAAATACAATTTCCTTCATGGCAATGTTCACATCACATATATAGTTGAAAACAAAGTGAACACCACCATCATATGTCTACCATACAACACAATGTCATACAAGGCTTCATCAACTATCAATACTATAAAAAAGTTATGGAGCTAGGCAATCTTACCAATTTCTCATCCTTTGATCATTATTGATAAATACTCTATTTCCATCAACAATACAATATAAGGCATTATCTACTAGTATTTTTACACAAACAAAATCCTACTTTAATTTACTACAGAGACGATATTACAGTAAATACACTACATTCATAAATCAATAGAAAGTATAGTAATGTAAGTCACTTATCGATTTCCCTTGCCTTGACGGTTAATGATAATTCCTCAACAATATACATATAGGGAAGTATCCAAAGAGATAATAACATAAGTTAAATCGTGCTTCATCTACCCTAGTATTTAGATCATATTATGTACATTACATATCAACCTATAGGAAAGAAGAACATAGATCAATCCATACCAGTTAATTTTTATCTAATCACATTTGATCAATTACACCTATTTTATCATCACATTACAATGTAGGCAGTAGCTAAGACAATTAATCGTAGTTGAATCTCACACAATAATTGTAGAATCAAGATCAGTAGATACTATATTATTGACTAGACTTATTCAAACCTTCAAACATTGATCCACATGGATCACACATTAAAAATTCATCATCAATAAAAATACTAGGTAGTATATATAAGAATTTTAACATCATTGAATAACATTTACATTTACATAATATTAAAATCACAAAGCCCATACATTGCTGAAATGAGAGTTTGTAGGGAACATGGGTTCATCAAGAAATTTGATTGAAATTCATGTTATAATAAAAATTTAACATATATTTATCATGAATAAGACTCTAAAAATGTTTTGGGAAAGAACCCATGTCTAGATATAAATATTGGTCATTTTATCATGAACGTGCATTGAAAAAATTAGAAGGAACTCTCTAGGTTAAAGGTTATATGGAAATAAAGGATCACTATACCTCATTGTAGAAAAAGAGACTGAAAATAGATGACTAAAACATGGGAATCCAAGCTCCAAGCTTTTCTTGAGCTTCATCTCCAATGGAGGTTTCTAGAAAGGATATTTTGGGAGACGAAAGTCTAATTTTGATTCATGGATTGGGAATGGCGTTGAAACGTTATTAACCCACTTAATAAACCCAAAAATAAATAATTAAGTTAACTAGGGTCAGGTTAGAACGTGGGGTTAATTTCCCACTCACTCGTTAATGAAGCAGCGTACAAGGCAGTGAAGTTGTAGGTTGCATCGACAAGAGCACTTAACGAGCCGTCCAGCTGCTCTGTTGTTTGCGACTACAAATCCATCCTGGGGGCTGAGATCGAACTTCTAAGTGTTCACAGAGGCCTCACATCGATTGGGCGTTGATTGAGAATACGACATAAACTTGGCTCGTCGATTGACACTGCCAAGGCAGTGTCTCAACAGCCTTTAGGGTCCTCTTTGAGTGCCTTTTGTGGGTCCCTTAGGGATTCGTACACTGGTTTTTCCACCATAAATATAAAACATAACATTTCAAGGACATTTCACATCTGTTTAAACCCAAAACAAACACCTGCAACATGTCTAAACATGCTACGAACATTCAACAAACACATGGACGTTCCAAGGGTAAACTTTCGAACGCCTTGGATGTTATTGGACGTTTAATCTCTAAATTTTATGAAGCTTAACATTATACCTATAAAAATCATAATTACTCATAGAACGACTTAATAATACTCTAACACACCTATAAACACATAAAAACATCTAAGACCTCTTGTTGACTAGTCGTGGAACGTGTTTGTCATCCTTAGACGTTTGACTTCCAAATAACTTCAAACCTATCATGAATACCTTAAAATAGTAATTTATGTGTTAAAAATCTTATAGAAATATGTGAGGCTCTAGACACTTTGACTCATTTTAGGTGTGTTTTTTCTCTCATATGGTCATGCTTCCAAAATAAATTGTTTAAGAGTTTAATTATTGAATATTTTAGCATACATCACTGTAAGGTTTTGGTGCTTCAGGGAAATGATTTTTGAAAGTTTAATAAGTTTTTCTTTCAAGAAAATGGTTATAATATGCATAGAAATGATATATATAAGCATGATAATGTGTGGATAAGGAGTTCCTCCTATTTGATGAGAAAAATGTGAGTTTTATTGCATGATAAGTTGTAGAAGTATTTTCTATATTGCTGTTGTGTTTTTAGTCTCTTTTTCATGTAAAATTCATGTTCCTCCTAATTGTGCATTGTAGATTGTGTTTTATGTTAAGTGCTACTAGTCTTGAGTTCCTTATCACTTGAAAATGGCTAAAATGAAGCAAGTGTCAGTTGAGCACTAATGTTGTCCCAGAGGGGGACGATGTAAAACCTCTAAAATGAATTATCTGAAGCTAGAGACTAATATGTATATATTGAGGGTTTAGATTGCTAAAATATAATATAATAGTGTTTTGAGACAGTGCCTAAAGTCTGGTGGTGTTTTGAAGTCAAACGTCCATGACATTCAAAAGGTTTTCCTTGATATGTGCTTGTGTGTTTTATTGTGCCTTTGCGTGATTAACGTATTAGTTTGGGTTTAAATTGGTGTTAAGTATTCCTAACAAGTATAAAGGTGTAGTTTAATTAGAACGTATGAGCACGACTCTCCATGGTCCAACCTGAGGGTCCTTGAGGAGGACCTAACTTGTTGGTCAAGACTGCCAAAACAAACTCAAACTACAAAGGCAATCAACGCCCCTTAGGTCAATTGATGCCCAATAAATTGGAGAGTAGGTTCATAATTTGTGGAAGAAGCATTTTCTCCCATGTGAAGAGCCTCTTATCCATACCATACACAAGAAGGGTCATCCATTGGTGGATCTACGGGGCGTAGATTGGTCCGTCGATAGTGACCTTTCTACATGGTCTCAGCCAAGCCAATGTCTTTTTAGGAAATTCACGTAGTGTTATAAAAATTTTTTGGGAAGTTACTTAAGGGTATTTTAAATATTATTACATGTATAGAACCCCAAGAGAAGTTCATTATTCAAAATCATAACCCAAACCCTAAAGAAGAACTCTTTAATCCTCCATTGGAGCTTGAAACAAGGAGGGAGCTTGGAGCTTGATTTCTCCATCATTTCTCTTTAAGATTCGTGGATAATCATAAATAAATGTATGGTGTTTTATCCTTCAACTTTCTTTATTCAAGGAGCCAATCTTCAATGTTTTTTCCAAGTCTTTTAAAAAGATGAACTCTGCTATTTTCTTATCTAGCGATGGGTTCTTGCAAAAAGAATGTTTTGAGTGGTGGTATGTTGACCTAACCTTCTTCTATATACTGTAGTATAGGTATTTAAATTGTGGTGATTGGTATGGTCCACTAATGGTGGCAGTGCTTATGTGATATAATTGTGATTATTGTGGCCTCGCCTGCATTACTTTATGAATTGTGAATAATGTGGCCTTGTCGGCATCACATTATGAACTATGATGGTATTATGTTAGAACTTGAATATGTTATAATTGTGAAGGTTTATATGATTGTATGTATAGGTGAAGTGAAAGCATGTGTTCTTCTATTTTATTATAAGTGATCATGATAGGTTATAGTAATGTTTTCATGTGTGTATACCTTATGTTGAAGTGTGAATCTTTCAAGTTTACCATATGAGTCTTTTGATGGAATATGATGATGTTTAAATAGAAGTGTGTAGGATGAATTTTAGTATACTTGGTTGTCCCTATATTATACTTGAATGGTATTGTACGTTTTATAAGATAATGATATTTGTGTCTTGTTTTAGTAGACCTACGTGTCTCTACTAGATATATGAAGAATACGAATATGACTCTTTACATAGTAAGTTAAAGCACTTTTGTCATGTAGGTATATATATGATTGATATATGGCCTTAAATATAGGTAAGAGGATCATTTATGTGGAACCTTCAACCTAGATAGAATGTCGTGATATCGTTGAAGTTAAAGAATGTAATGGTATTCTTCTTGTGTGAATAATAGACTGAGGGGTTGTGATGAAGGAATTACATGAATTCATACTGAGTAAAGTCGTGAAGCTATCCTACTTATGTATTGCGTGGAAGCCCTTGTGGCCCCCCTGTAGTAAGGTGTATTGTGATTTTGTTATGACATCTATATGGTACCTCTTCATATGCCCTTATATTGAATTACTCTATGTGAACAAAGGCTAGCAGTGAGAGAGTATGTTTGGGGAGTAACTCTACATAATATGAGGGTAGAGTACAAAGAAACTCTTGATATTCCTTAACCATGTGCCTACATGGGATGTGTCCTAGTTGTACCATTGGCAAGTAAAACACCCTGCATCGGAGTAGGGTATACTCTGAATTCCATGCCTAGCTAGTATGGTCTATGTCGCTTATTACCTATTCTCATCATGTGAGATAGATTCTAGTATTTTATAGGTTCTACAATGTTTAGGTAGTGGAATAGGACACTATCTAGACATTGCACGAGTAGGATTTGCAAATTCTAGTGTGTAGGTTCCCTAGGTTTTCTCCAAGACCATTATGTGAATGTCTTTAATTGTTGAATTTCGTTTATATGGCTTAATGAAAAAAGTTATTTAAGTTAAATGCATTTAAATTGAGAAGCACTTTTAAAGAGTATCTTTAAGGATTTTTTAGGTAAGCTTGGAGAGGGTATATGGGCGGTCTCTTCATGTTTTACTTAGGTGAGTTTTAGACTAACTTTAGGTTGGAGATTTAATTGAATATATTGAATAATCTTATGTTACGAATCCTTGAGAATCTCTTAGGTATGTCTGAATGGGTTGTATGGGTGACCGGTTCATCTCTCACTCAAGTGAGCCTTAGGAGGACCTTTGGTAGGATAGTCTTATACTTGTATGATTTTAATTGATGATATCCTATGTTGTTGAATGTGACTTATATGTTCTTATGTTTGATTGTAAGTGACTCTTATAATTGTTTTATGAAGTTTTCTCCATCAAAGCATGTTTTATACAAATGTCCTTTTAGCATTGTTTTAATTGCATGTCAGCATACTTAGTGCATTCTAATATACTAATTATATATTTTTTTTGCCATATCTCTAATGGTGTAGTTGGCATTTGAGAGGATTTACTGAACTGAATCTTGGATATTATCATCCATTCAAGGAAAGTTGTGGTATGTCCTCAATTGATTCGAGGACATCACAATGTTTACTTTTCTTGTTAAAGACGTTGAAATAGGCTTGGATATTTCAATCTTTTTGATGTATGGGCTGCGTCCCAAGATATATGTGTGTCTAAAATGGTGACACTTAGACTTAGCATTTCCTTATGAATTTCTATAAAACAAATATTTTGAAGCATTATTATTTCTTGTAAAAAGTTTAACTCCGCACTATTGATCGTACATGTATGCAATGAATGATTTCAAAGGGCTTGTACAAGACCACAGAGAGGTCAAGTATGTTGTGCCACAATTTGAGAATATTATATATTCTAGGGTATACTCTCGGGTCGTGACAAAAATAAATCCTAAAAACCATTTCAAACCCCTAAAAACCCAAAGTACTAAACTCTAACAACCTAAATACAACCCTTAAGCTAAAATACTAAGCCCTAAAAACTAATTTCAAACCTAAAATCCAAAATACTAAACCTAAGACCTATGAAACCCTAAATCCTAAAAAAAACCTAAGCCCAAAACAGCAAGCCCTAAATCTAAACCCTAACCTTAAACCCAAATACTTAACTTAATACCTAAGAGGACGGTAAACTCCAAACCTTGAAAAATTCTAAACCCAATATTCCCTAAAATAAAACCTAAACAAACTAAAACCTATTCGAAACCTTAACCTATAAACCCTAAATCCTAATATTTGTAAACCCTAAACCTAATATCACCCAAAAAAACTAATCCCTAATCCCTAAACCCTAAAAAGTCCTTAGAAACACTTAATTGATAAAAATCCTAAGAAACACAAAAATCCCTAAACCTCAAAAACTCTAAGTTCTAAGAACTTAAAAATACTAAATCCTATAGGATAAGCACAAAAAAAAAAAACCGAAGTCGTAAACCATAAACCTAAATTATCCAATAATTCAACAGCTCTAAACCCTAAAATGGATATATAAAACCCTTAACCTAAAATCCTATGTCTAAAAACCCTAAGCCCTAAACCCTAACCTGAAATCCTAAATACTAATCTTAAAACCCTAAGACTTGAACCTTAATAATCCCTAAACATTATAAAACTACAATACTTAAAACCCTTACAAAATCTTAAGCTCTAAACCCTAAATCATAAAAAATCTATAAACCCTAATCATAAAAAAACCCTAAAACCTAAAAAATTATAAGAAACACTTAACCCATAAAAAAACTAAAACACAAGAACCTAAAAAAAATCTCTAAGCTCTAAATCCCGTAAATCTCTAAATTGTATATGTTAACCCTAAAAGAACACAAAAATCCCAAAGCCCTAAATCCAAACCAATAAACCCCTAAATAACCTAAACCTAAAAAAACTAAAGTCATAAACACAGAAAACCTTGATGAAACCCTTAACTTAAATCAAATTACCATAAAAACCACTTGATACCCCTACTAAATTGTATGGTCTATACCCTAAATTGTAAAAATCAATAAAACCTAATTTTAGATAACCAAAAAACCCTAAGCTTTAAGCACTACAAAACTCTAAAAATCTCAACCCTTACAAACCCAAAAAACTAAAAAAAAAACTAAACATATATTTTTTATGCTTTAAACCCTTTAAAGCCCTATATCATATATGCTAAAGCATAAAAGACATCACAAAAACCCTAGTCTCTAACCCTGTACCTATAAAATACTAAAACTCCTTAACCGTAAGAGTCCTTAGCCCTAACCATAAAAACAAAAACAAAACCTGTAAAATAATACTGTAAACCCTGGACCTAAAACCCTCAGAATCACTTAACCCTAAACCTTAAGAAACCATAAATCCTATTAACCCTAAGAAACACTTAACCCTTAAAAACCTTTTAAAACCCAAGAACCCGTAAACCTAAAAAAACCATGCTTTAAAAAAGATAAAGACCTAAATCATATGTGACAAACCCTAAAAAACCAGAAAAAAATTTACGCCGTAAACCATAAAAACATTAGCCTAAAATACTCAAAACCCTAAACACTAATAATCTAGATAAAACCTTTAACCTAATAACCTAAACATAAAATACCCCTAAGCCCTAACCCTTAAACCTTAACCTAAACCCTATCGCTTCCTCATTTCCAATTTTTTTTCTCTCTCTAACTTCTCTCGCTAAACGCGCGCTCTCTAGGAATATAACAGTAGCTGACTCTAACGGATAGTTTAAACAAATGGAGACGGCGAGTGAGCCATTGGAGGCCTCCTGTAGGCTGCCTGACAAGCATCAAAAAGGGCGCCTGAAGGAGACGAACATAATGCAAAAAGAATCGCCCCTTAATTCATCTCATATCACTGCGAATTCGCCTTTGAATGATGCGATGAACAGTGCAAACTCCCAGAGAGAAATGGAATGGAATCGCAAAATTATTTCCCCTGAATTCATCAAGATAAATCTAGAAGATAGAGATACCGGTAATGTTTCTTCTCATCAATGGGAACAACATACTGAAAAATCAGGTAATTTTGTCGTGCCAATTGAGAGAAGGGAAGTGGCGATTTCTGGGGATGTCGCGAAAAACCCCCATGAAACTCCATCTCAATTCGAATGGATTCTCAATTGATTGGAGGTGAAATACTTACCGGGGTTTGTTCCCCTTGGAAAGGCGCACCTCCAACCAAAAATTCAGCCCCAAAAGATGCTCAGGTCGCTAGCGACAAGAACTTTGTTTCTGGAGACGTCGCGAAAAATTTTCTTGAAACTGGAACTCAAAATCAAAAAGCTTCCCAGTTTATTGGAGGAGAAATACCTACTGGGATTTGTTTCCTTTTGATAGGCGCCTCTACTAAATCAATTTACACCAAAAAGGATGGCTAGGTCGCCGACGATAAGAATTTTTTTGACTAAAATATTAGTCAAACGGAAATTGTAGAAGGTGGGGAAAATGAGGTACTCTGATAATCAAGGTGTTCATCCCACTAACATATCCAATCAACTTCTCCAAAACTATAATCCAATGAGAAATTTTGTGCAACACAATTCGAAAATCCAACATGGGGGAGTGACTGGAAAAGGCACAGCTGGGAATGCTATTCTAAACTCGAATATTCAACAAAGCACATCTGTAACTCAACCAAGAGAAGTGATTGAAGTGAAGAACTTATCACACTTCTCGTTTGGAGTGAAGGCTATCAACAACACAATATCAAAGGAATATCTATCGCAGGCAGCTATACAGGATGACTTCACTGATCGTGGTAAGATTGTTAACATACTGAAATAACAAAAAACTGGTATTCAAGAAGAGGGGGAGCAACAATCAGGTATGCAAGCTGATCACAGTAAACGAACTATGGATGTTAAAATACAGGAAAAAAAGCAAAATGACAATGGACAAAGGGAGAAGGAACAACAATCAGGTAAGTATCCTCAACCCAATTCTAAACAAAATAAGAATTATAATTATACTAGTGTTGGCCATGTGGATGAAAATTCCATTGGAAATGTAGCTGATGATTTTGGTAATGTAGTACACAAAAATATAGCCAATAAGTTTGGGAATAAAAAATAGCACACTCAATGGAAAAGGGATGGTGACCGGGGACAAACAAATTAGAGTAATGTGGGGGAAAATAAAGATCAAAACAAATACCATAGAGACTTCCAAAAAATCTCTATAATTTGGATAAACAAAATTCTCCTTTAAGAAATAATTCCCAGCCTACTCCCCAACAAAAAGTGATTGAAAAAAACATTCCTAAAAGCCATAAAAACAACCAACAAGAAAAAATCCATAAAGCTGCTCCTTATACTGTGGTTCAGACCTTCGCTGCAAGGTTGAGACACATTCATGCTGCTCAAGAACCCACCATTGTGCTCAAAAATCCTCCTAGACAGACTACCAAGCAAGGACAGCCTGCAGTCATCTTTGACATGTATGATTTTGTTCATACATTAGCGGTTGATTGTAAATATACATTTGTGGGAAAATTCAGTGTAACAATGCCTAAAATAGAACTCATCAGGAAAAGCTATATTCAAAAAACCCAACTAAGTGGGGGGGGGGTTATTATAGCTCACTATAACATTAGGCATGTGTTTATTGATCTTCAAAATGATTTAGACTACATCACTGTTTGGACTAAACAAAGAATGACTATTGAGGGTAAAATTATGAGATTAATGGATTGGACACCATACTTACTCTGGATATTTAAACTCCCATTAATCTAGTTTGGATTCTCTTATCAGGGATGCCATGTAATTGCTTCAAGAAACACTTCCTGATCCCTCTCCTAGAAAATATATGCAAAGTTTCATGTTTAGACACTGCCTCTATTACAATAACAAGAGCAGGTATGGCCAAAGTAAAAATGCCGATTGACTTGACTTAACCCAGGCCAAGACATGTGTGAATTGGATTAGACAATGATGATGATACTATAGGAATTTGGCAGCCTGTGGAGAATGAAAATATCCCACCATATTGTGAGTATTGCAGACATCAAGGAAATGAGGTAGATGAATGCAAATCAAAGATGAGAGATGATGACTACGGACAAAGGATGGAAAAGGAAAAGCAGAAAAAAGACAAAACCAGGGAACAACAAAATCACAAGAAGAAAGAGAATGTTCAAGCACAGACTAAGGAGAATGAGGAAAAAAGAGAACAAAACAACAATGATAAGGGGAAGAAGAAACAAACAGAACAACCAAAAGAAGAAGAATGGGACACACAAAGGAGAAAGAGTTCCAAAACACAGTAAGAGAAGAATAATAAGATAGCATGGAAACCAATCCATACTCCAAATCATCCAGCAAATGTATAAATTCAGAATACATCTCAGCAAACTCGTAACCACAATAATTTCCAATATAATTCTGTCAATAATTTGTCTATGCAGGAACCTTATGCAGGAAACCAAGAGGAACAGCTAGTCAGGAAAAAGACAACCCCATAGGGAAACACAAATAGAAGCATCATCATCACAAGACCATCTTATCAGAATCCAACAATCCAAAAATCAGGTATCATAGCTATGCAACCTAACTCTTTTGGTGTTTTGAATGAGAATGATGAAGTTTTTGGAGGTATGGAAGGGGGGTGTCAGGAGGAACCTAGTAACTTGCAGGAAGGGGGTACCAAAGGGGGGAGTTTGCCTCATGTTATGCATGAGGGGTTGTACACTGACCATTGTCCAGACTTTAGAGCCCCTGATAATTCTATCAATAAGCAACTTCAAGAGGAACAACAATAGAACCAACAACTGGTGCAGGCTGCAAAAATCAAACAACAAAAAAGTGAAACTAACAAAGAAAAAAACAAGACAGAAATAAAGATAATGAAGGAAAGGACAATGTTACAAAGACAAATGATAAAAGGAAGAAGATTGAAAATTGTACTCCTGAAATCTCCCCCAAGTGAAAAAACAAGCCATGCAAAAGAAAAAGGGAAGCTGCTAAAAGGAGACAAAGTATACAACCGAACAGTGAAGAGGAACAAGCTCAGGGAAAGGGGGAGGAACCATGAAAAAAATTTGTGATGGTCAATGACAACCATGGTTTAGATATTATACCTTTGAAAACTAGATACATGACTCCACCTTCGACAGAACCAACAGATAAGAGGCAACAATTATGTCAAGTTAATATTATACCATGATTGATGAGTATGCTGTGAATATTTTTGAAGATGATTTGGATAGAGACAACCAATCTCTAGATGATTTGGATGAGGAGGATGAGACTAGTGAGGCTCTAATTAAAGCCTTTAGTACTTTAAATAATTAGGCTTTAGAGGATGAAGTTAAAATGGTTTCAAAAAATAATGGTTTATCTCCAAGAGGGTTCCAATATGACAGGTTGCATTTCAAGAATCAAGATATCAACGTTGTCACAGCTAGCAGACCAAATACTAGATTATTCTTCTCTAGATCCTCCCAATGATTAGTAGAATAATTTGGAATGTTAGAGGGATCAACACTCAAGGGATGTTGGAGAGGCTAAAAATGATTAGGGAACTCCACCAATTATCAATTATCACTATCTTGGAACCTTTTTCAGATAGTGTACATGTGCAGAATTTCAAAGTTCAATTGAATATGGAAAATGCTACTAGTAACTGTAATGGTAAGATTTGGGTTTCTTGGAGCAGTGATATTGACTGTAATATTCTTGATGAAGATGCACAACAAATCACACGTGACATAAAACAAAATGAGCTACAGAGACAGTTCATTACTACTTTTTTCTATGCAAAATGTAAAAATTATCTTATGAGACCTCTTTGGGATAAGATGCTTCAGCAAGCCAATGAGTAGATCAAACCTTGGTGTGCAGTAGGTGATTTAAATGTTATAACTGCAGTGGATGATAGTTTGGAAGGGCACCTTACAATATGAGGAAAAGAATGGATTTTATAGCTGTTATTCAAGCAGGTGGTCTTGTGGACATTGGTTTCAGTGACCACAAATTCACATGGTCCAATAAGAGATGTATTAATCACTGAATCTTGAAGAGACTTGACAGGGCCATCGTTAATGACGCCTGCCTTGAAAATATTCCTGAAACCACTTTTACTCATTTGTCTTCTATTGGCTCGGATCATTTTCCTCTTTTGATGGAAATGATTTCGAAAGAAACAAATCACATCAAGTATTTCAAGTTCCTGAATTATTGGGTAGACAACCCTCTTTTCATGGAAACTGTGCAGACTTGTTGGGATATAGAAGTGGAAGGTACTGGTATGTGGAGATTTCATCAGAAAACGAAGATGTTGGCCAACACTCTTAGTGCTTGGTCAAGGAAAGAATTTGGGGATATTTTGTCAAAATGTCAGAATGTATGAGAAGGATTACATTCTTCACCAAAGTTATGATAACATAAGTGCCTTATATGAGATTAATGCTAAATATATCAAGTTCCTCAAGTTGGAGGACACTATTTTGAAAAAGAAAACTCAATTACAAAGATGGTCACACAAATTCTAAGTACTTCAGTTCCATTATAAGAGGAAGAAGAAGCAAATTATTTGTGCACAAGATTATCAGTGAAGATGGGGAATGGATACAAGATGAGGAGGATATTGCTGAGAAAGGTTGTGCTCATTTTTAGGAGATTTTTAAAGGTGAGAAAAATCTCATCAATAAAGATACTTTGGAATGCATTCCAAGGATGGTTATTCAAGATCAAAATTGCCATCTTACCAGTCTGCCCAATATGGAGGAACTTAAAAGTGTGATTTTCTCTATGAATCCTAATTCCGCAGCTGATCCTGATGGTATTTATAATTACTTTTTTCACAAGTGTTGGCACGTTATCAAGGATGATTTAATGGGAGTTGTTAAGCCCTTCTTTAGTGGGCAAATGATTCCTAAGTATTTCTACCATTCTTTTATGGTCCTACTACCTAAAAGTAGTAATCCAAACAAGCTAACTGAGTTTAGGCCTATAAGTTTGAGTAACTTCACTAGCAAGATTATATCTAAAATAGTGAGAAACAGTCTTAGCCCTATTCTCCCTTCTTTGATTTCTTCCAATCAGTCCGGGGTTGTTAAAGGTAGAAGTGTTTCTGAGAACATAATGCTTGCTCGGGAAATCATCCACCAAATTAAGAAACCCAATGTTCATAGTACTGTCATCATATAGCTAGACATAGCAAAGGCATTTTACAGGGTTTCTTGGTCATGCATTTTCTTTGATCTAAGGAAAATGGGGTTTGAGGAAATATTCATAGATATGGTATGGAGAATCATGGCCAATAATAGGTATTCAATCATTGTCAACGCTAAGAGGTATGGCTTCTTTCATTCCACAAGAGGTCTCAAGCAAGGTGATCCCTTATCCCCTCCCCTATATATTTAAGGTGCGCAAGTGTTATCTAGGTCTTAACAGGTTATATTATGATCCTAACTATCATGGCTTCATCATGAAGAGGAGGGGACCTCAACTAAATCACTTGAGCTTTGCTGAGGATATAATACTCTTCACTTCTGGAAGGAACAACACCTTGAAACTCTTAATGAAAACATTAAAGGAGTATGAAGAGACTTCCGGACAGCTCATCAATGAAGACAAGATTCATTTTATGCTACACTCTAATGCTTTCTATAGCACAAGAGATAGAATTAAAAGACTCACAAGCTTCAAACAAAAGCAGGTCCTCTTACTTATATAGGGTGCCCTTTATTTGTTGGTAGGCCTAGGAATATATATTTTTCTATTCTCGTTAACAAAGTTGTATGAAGGATTACAGGATGGCAAAGCAAGCAACTCATTTATGGAGGTAAAGCAGTTCTAACAACGCATGTGTTACAGGCAATACCCATACATCTACTTTTTTTAGTAACTCCTCCAATCACTGTGCAGAAACAGATCCAAATGCTAATGGAAAATTTCTTCTGGGGATGGAGGAATGGGAGAAAGAGATATCATTGGGCAACATGGAAGAATCTTAGCTTTCCATATAATGAATGGGGGGGGGGGGTAGGCATGAGAAATTTAAAGGATATTTGTATGGCCTTTCAATTCAAATAATGGTGGATTTTCAGAACCAAAAAAACCTTGTGGGGTGACTTATTGAATGCAAAATATTGCCAAAGATCCAATCCTGTTTGCAAAAAGTGGGATACTGGAGAATCATTGACATGGAAGAACATGTTGATGTACAGACAACATGTGGAACAACATATCCAACGGAAGCTTCAGGCTGGAAGTTGGTCCTTTTGGTGGGATAATTGGCTTCACAATGTCCCACTAGCACATTTTTCCAAGAATTGCAACAAATTTAACAATGCAACAGTGGATGATTTCTTGGAAGAAAGTAAATGGAACTTGAACAAGTTGATAGAACATGCACCAGCCAGTAATTTCCTCAATATCATTGCAAAAGAAATTTCCCCTCAACATCAGCTCCCTGATCAAGCAGTCTTGAAGCTCAATCACCATGGCAACTTTACATGTTCAGCAACTTTGGAGGATATCAGGGAAAAAAGGGTCAAAAATCAATTTAATTCACTGTTATGGCATAAAAACATTCCTTTTAAAGATTCTTTTACATTATGGAGGACCCTAAGGGATAAACTCCCAACTAATGACAAATTAACTAATTTTAGCATTGAGCCATCAAAGTGTTTTTGTTGTCTTGATAATGCACGTATGGAAAACATTTAGCACACCTTCATTTCAAGCAAATTTGCTTCAAAAGTTTGGAGCAGTTTTGCAGCAACAACAGGGATCCAGTATGGCTGCCATTCGCTGCAGCAGCTACTCCAACATTGGTGGTCTGCAAAGACCAACAATGCAGCCCACAATATGCTTCTAAAAACCACCCCTATTTTCATATGCTGGAACTTATGGAAGAATAGTTGCCCAGGCAAATATGGGGGTAAAACAACGAATATGAGCATGGTGAAATACGCAATTTACAAAGACAACTACAAGATGTTGAGGATAGCATTTTTTCATATCAAATGGCAAGCCAAATGGACTGATTTGATCAAGAAATGTGAAGGATGTGTTCAAGACAGCAAGGTAAGTTTGGTAGCATGGAGAAAACCCACAGATCAGGGGATCAAGGTAAAACTGATGGCAGTGCACTTGCAAATACGGGTAGGATGGGTGCTGGAGATATTTTGAGGGATAAAGATGGCCAATTGCTGATGGACTTCGCAGCAACTCTTGGTGAAGAAATTAAAATTAAGCCAGAGATTGAGGAGCTATTTTTGGTGTAACTTGGGCATTGGAGCTAGGTTACAGGAACATTTTATTGGAAATTGATTCACATCTCGTTGTAAATTTGATAAATCAAAAGGCAGACCCTCAATGGAATTTCATAATTCAGCTAGGCAGGCTGCAAAATCTGATCAACTAGACCCAAAACATCAAATGCACACACTTTCATAGAGAAGGAAATTGGGTTGCTGATGCACTTTCCAAACACAACCATCAAACAACCAATTCCTAGGTATATTTCAGCTACCAACAACTACCTACGGAAGCAAGGGCATACTATCAACTGGACTTAATGGAAATCCCAAGTTTTAGGAGGAAGAAAACATAGAGAATTAAAGAACCTTCGTGATTTTATTATCTTTTCATCTTACCTATAATACTAATAATTATAGCTTCATTGAATAGGTTAGGATAGTATTATATTTTTTGCAAATGTAAAGGGAGAGTCTCCCTTGTTTATGTTTGCTAGATTCTAGGTATGGAGAGAAATCCTCTCTTTTAGGTACTTAGTATTTTTTATTCATCTTTTGTGTATGGGGAGGAGTTGACTTCATTTTTGGAAAGTTGTCTCCAAACTACCATAGGTTGGAGATTAGGTTTATGCCCCCCTCCGTGTATGTTTTTTTTTTGTCATTATGTTAAGGCTTGGGGGTGTTGCTCAGCCGTTACCCCTCCAAGTGTAATTCAACTAAAAAAAAACCTAAAACCCTAAGAAACACTAAATTCAAAACATCAAGAAAACAGTAAAAGAAACTATAAAAACATTTTAAAACTCTACAAAATCCTACGTTGTAAGATATAAATTCTAAAAAAAACGTTAAACCCTTAGCCAAAAAATACAAAAAAAAAAAACCTAAACCCGACATCCTAAACCCTAAAACCACTATGAAACACCTCAACCTTAAATCCCTCAGAACCCAAAAACCCCTAAACCATAAAAGCTCTACGCGCTAAGCACCATAAAGCCCTAAATTGTATATTGTATACCCTAAAAACCACAAACAAAATATATGACATAAATCCTAAACATATAAAAACCTAAAAAACATAACTTACATAACCCAAATCCCTAAACCCTAAAAACCTAGAAAAAATCCCTAAGTCCTAATCCATAAAAACCTTAATAAAGAGTTAATGCTTAAAACCCATAAAAATCCAAAAAAATACTAAACGTGAAAAAATTCTACGCACCAAACGCTCTAAACCCTTAAAATGTATTTGCTTAACCCTAAAACATACAAAAAAAAACACTACACCTTAAAACCTTAACCCAAAAAAACCTAAACCAGCTTCATCTCAAAAACCAAACTGTTATACAATAAAAACCTAGATAAACCCCATAACCTTAAACCCTAAGCCTTATTCACTTAACCTTAAGCTAATAGCCTAAATCCTAAACCTAATATCCCATAAAACCTTAAACCCTAAACCTTACGAAGCCTTCAATCCTATAAACCTTAAAGTAAATCCTAAAAAAAAATTTGAAACCCCTAAAAACCCAGTGATTTAAACCGTAAACCTTAAGAAACACATTGCACTTAAAAACCCAAAAAAAACCCTAATCCTAAAAAACTCTATGCTCTTCAATGTATAAAGTCATAAATCGCATATGCTAAACCATAAAAACAAAAAAGAAAACCCTACACAAAAAACCTAAAAATTATTCAAAACTATAACCTAATAAGCCCAAAGCCCTACAACTTAAAAACCTAGAATAAACACTTAGCCTAAAAAAAACCACGGACCGAAACCATTAACTAAAACCCTAAATCCTAAATCTAAAAACGTAAAGAACCCTTAACCCAAAGCCTTATGAAAATAAAAAACCTTTACATATAACAGGAAAAGCATTAAAAGTCCCTACAAAACCCTATGTTTTAAAAACTAAATCCTAAAAATCCATAAACCCTAAACCTAAAGAAAGACAATAAAAAAAAAACCTAAGCCCTACACCCTAAAAATACATAAGAAAAACTTAACCCTTAACCCCTCCCCCCACCCCCCACCCCAAAA
>NC_028643.1:47476649-47482566 GCF_001406875.1 Solanum pennellii | reverse complement strand
AAAAAAAAAAAACCCCTTTAAACCCCTAAACCAAAAAAAACTCGAAACTCTAAACCATATAAAGACCTAAATCGTATAAACCCTAAAAACAGAAGAAATCATAAGATGTAACCTAAAACTTTCGAACTAGATATGGTAAATATGAGCTTCTAGTAATGTCCTTTGGACTCACTAATGCCCCAGCGGCTTTTATGGACCTAGTGAATAGGGTGTTTTAAAGTTAACCAGATTCATTTCTCATTGTCTTCATTGACGACATCTTGGTATATTCAAAAAATGAGGGTGAACACATGGACCATTTGAGAGTGGTATTAACAAGTGCTTGAGGAATACCAATTATTTGCCAAGTATAACAAATTTGAGTTTTGGTTGAGGTCTGTGTCATTTGTTGGTCATATCATCTCTAGAGAGGGAGTTGAAGTTAATCTAAGGAAAACCGAGCTGATAAAAATTCGCCAGGGCCATTCACTTCCAACATACATTAGGAGTTTATTGGTTTTAGGAGGATACTCTCGGAGTATTGTGGATTGTGTACCGTCCATTTCTTCTCCATTGACCACCTTGACCATAAATAGTGTGAAATTTTAGTGGGCGGAGGCAGGTGAAAGAAGATTCAAAAATCTTAAAAGATAGGCTTACCTCCGCTCCGGTGTTGACTTTACCAGATAGTACAAAGGGCTTCATTCTATATTGTGAATCATCCCGAGTGTTCTTGGGGTGTGTTCTTATACAACATGGTAAAGTAGTAGCATATGCCTCTAGAAAACATAAGGTGCATGGTATTTTCCTTGAAAATATGGAGGCATTATCTTTATGGGGTTCATGTTTATGTGTATACTCACCATAAGAGTCTTCAATATATGTTTACTCAAAAAGAGGTAAATTTTTTTCTAAGAAGATGGTTGGAATTGTTTAAAGATTACAACAAGTGTTCTCTACCACCACGACAAGGACAATATGGTTGTAGATGCTCTAACTCATATGACCATGGGTAGTGTGTCTCATGTAGAGGAAGCCAAGAAACACCTAGTGAAAGATGTTCATACGTTGGCTCGTTTCGGTGTTAGATTAGAAGAATCTCCAAATGGTGGTTTTATGGTCCATGATATTTCTGAATCGTCTATGTCGTTGAGGTGTAGTCAAATCAACACCTTGATCAATAATTAATGGAGTTAAAGGAATCGTTTTTTGGTAAGATCAATGAGTCATTCTACATAGGGAGTATGATGTTTTGAGGTATCAATACAGGTTGTGTGTGCCCAATGTTCATGACATGACAAACCAGATTCTTGAGGAAGCTCATAGTTCCCGTTATCTATTCATCCGTGTTCTATAAAAATGTATCATGACCTTAGAGAAATATTTTGGTTGGATGGCTTAAAAAGGGACATAGCGGAATTTGTTGCAAGGTGTCCAAATTTCCAACAAGAGTTATTCGAGCACCAAAAGCCTTGCGGTTTTATCCATGAAATGCAAGTTCTCTCTTGGATGTAGGAAGTAACCAAGATGGACTTTGTAGTGGGTTTTCCTCGGATAAGAAACCAAAATTACTCTATATGGTTGGTTGTGGATATATTGACTATGTTCACTCATTTTGTTCCTTTCAAATCCACTTACTCGAAAGAGGATTAGGCAAGTATATTCATAATGATATTGTGTGTCTTTATGGTTTTTTGTTATCCATGATATCAGATAGTGGTTCATAATTCACATCTTGTTTTCGGAAGTCATTCCAAAAAAAGTTAGGTACAAAGGCGAAGTTAAGCACCATTTTTCATCCCTAAAGTATGGTCAAGCGGAGCGTACAATTCGAACCCTTGAGGATATGCTTAGAGCTTGTGTTGTCGACTTCAAAGGAAGTTGAGATGAACATTTTTGTTGAGTTCTCTTATAACAATAGTTACATTCTACTATATCCATGGGTGCCTTTGAGGCTTTATATAGTAGGAGTTTTAGATATCTAGTTGGGTGGTTTGAAGTTGTTTAGTTGTCACTCCTTGGTCTTGAATTGTTACATGAAACTATGGAGAAGGTTTGCATCAAAAGGGATAGGTCTAAGGCAGCCTATCGTCAGCACAAGGCTTATGCCGACAATAGGAGAAGAGTGATTGAGTTTGAATAAGGTTATAAGGTTTATTTGAAAAGTTCATCTATGAAATGGGTGATTAGATTTGGAATGAAAGGTAAGTTGAGTCCTCATTATGTGGGTCCCTATGAAAATTTAGCAAACCGTTGGCAAGGTTGCATATGAGTTGAGATTACCTAGTGAACTAGCTTAGGTTCATCCTGTGTTCCATGTCTCATTGCTCAAGATGTGCATCGTCGATCCCGAGTCCATTCCTCATACTGAGGTTTTAGGTGTGGATGAGAACCTTTCCTATGAAGAGGTTCCAATAAAAAAGTTTAATCGTCAAGTGCAGAAGTTGAGGTACAAAGAGGTGGCCTCTGTAAAAGTTCTATGGAGAAATCACCTAGTTGAGGGAGCATCATGGGTGGCCGAGGACGAAATGAAGTCTCGTTACCCTCATCTCTTTGTTAATTAAATTTAGTTGTTCCTATTATTAAAGAAAATAATAAATAAATTAAATATGACTTGCTTTGCAAAGATATGCACATTCTTGATAAAGAATTTTTGCTATAAATGAGTTTTTAATAGAAATGCTCTTTTACATGATTTCCACTCATTTGGTGAATTTGGGTATGTTGTTACCTTGATTAAATGATATTGCACATGTTGATGTATTTTCAAAGGAATTGAGGCACAAGTGACTCTATATGTTGTGTTGAGCTCATGATTGTTGTTGAGAAGGAAATCCCTCATTTGGTAATGTTGAGATTTTATAGGCGTTAATTGATACTTTGAGTTACATTGTGTAAATGCCATGTTGTTATGATGATTTTAGTTTTAACTAATCTTTTTATATTTAGTTTGTTGTTGGGCTACTAGTATTAAGTCAAAAATATAATCTAGATCCTCACATGAGTTCCTATGGTTTGTTACACTGTTCTAAGGTCAAAAATAATGTATATAAGTCTTTACGAAGTTTTAGAGTCAGAACATTACGAAACGTCCACAACATTCGGAGACTAGTGCAAGAGGTACTATTGTGCCTTAGCCTATTTTACAGGTTTTTAGGAATCAGATATTGATGAAAAATGGTTGAAAGGTGTCAAATTACTGTTAAACCGTGTTTATTGTTGAAAAATCTAGGTAAGACTCCCCAAAGACCACCCTAGGGATCTTTTGAGAGGACCCTTGCATTTGACCTAAACCTACCAAATGAGGCAGTGTAGGCAGCAACACCTGCGCCTGCCAACGACGGGGCGTCTCCTGGGTGACGGAGCATTGATGCCTCTTCCAACCAACTGTTATCCATATTCAATAAATTACCAAAATGCATATTCTTTTTCACAAACGACGGTAGTGTAGGATAGTGGGGGCAAGGTCGTGAACTCGCCTATGGAGCATACGTCGTGGTCTCGTAAGTCAAGCTTGCAATTTCACTCTTAAGTTTTAGGAGACTTCATTTGATTAGTTAATTATTTAGGGGTTTAGTTAGATGTCAACGGTGGTTAATTACGTTTGTTAGGTGACTATATAAAGTCCCCTAAGCCTAAACCTAACTTAACACCCCTAATTCCCAAACGCAAGTTACTGCTTCTTTTCTCTAAATTCTCACTCTCCCAAGGAACACTGAAGAGAAGTCCAAGGTCTAACGGTTGTACGGATTAAAGAAGTTCACTTTTCTCCATCAATATTCAAAAATTATAAAGTTATGGGAACTATTCACCTTTGAGATTCCATTCCCTAAAGGATTCTTTCGTAATTGGTTTCAAAAAGAGTAATTTCATATGAAATTTCTTTGAAATCCGAGATCGATCTTTTCAATCGTGTTGTTTTTAATTCTATTTGTTGTTATGGTTATCTTTTGATGTATTATTGTTCAATTTTGGTAGTTCTTTATGTTTAACCTATTATTGTGGAGGAGATGATTATTTGACCCCAATTCCCTAACCTTGGTTATGAACTAGTATAGAACTAGATTGTATTGATGTTATTGAATTAACTATTGTGTTAATTACTAATGAGTGATGCTATTAGACCTATTATTGGATTAAATTTGTTGGTTGCTGTTCAAACCATGGATAATCGCTTTTGAAGGATATTTGGTAAGTCTTTGTGATCTCAAACCTTTACTTCAATTATGATGCCTTGTACTTGGTGATGAAATTCAATTGAAGTATATCTTGGGAGTATACTAAGTAGGTGTTGTATGATTACACAATTGAAAATTCTTGATTATGACATTGTGATATTATGCATAATATGCAATGATATAAGGTTGGTTATGAGTTTCCTATATGCCTTATTATGTCATAATGATGATAATGTGCTAATCTCACATATCAGGGTTGTCTTAAAATGATGTTTTCATGCAATTCCTATTGAGCTAATGACTATGACTGTAGAAGGAGTTAGTCTCCTATAACCTAAATTAAGTTATGATTGTTAAAGAAACACATTTCAAAAGGGACTCTCGCTTAGAACCGAGTTAACTAGTAGTGAGGAGTGTGCCTTGTCAAGTAGGGAAGGTAGGATCACTATTGAAACATGTCTATTTGTTATTAAACTATGTCACTAGCTAGTGGATCTACCTAGATGCTATCTTCATGTATTGGTACTACCATGGAAAGTAGTCCACCTTATTTCGGTGGTTCCATGACACCGGCTTCTACATTAGCTCATTGTGTCTATATTGGTTAAGGAAAGATGTTCCCAAATGCTAAATGAAGTAAAGTCAACTCTAACTAGAAGGACATAAGAGGTTTGACTTAGTCTAGGAAGAGGTATGGTACTATACCTATACATTGCAGTAGTTGGTCTTGAGGGAAGTCCTAGGAGGATGTTCCTATGCTCTTATGAAATGAATTACATTCTTGTGGTTATTCTTCATGTTAGTAGTCTATATTTCTAAATATGTTGATGAATACTCACAATGCTATTTTATATGACGTAAGGCATTATTTATGATTCTTTTGTTGATTTACTAGATTAGTGGGGTTATGGGGCTTGACTTGGTGATTGCACTTTTAAGCTTGGTAAGGGTCATGACCAAGGGTTTTGCATGTAGTATAATGTTATGAACTCCTGAACATTTTTTGTTATTATACATGATGTTAGAGTTGTTTTGGTTATTGTAGTATAATGTTATGATCCTTTCCACATGCTTTGTTGTTAACACATGTTGGCTTGATTTAACTTGATAATGTTGGTATTTTATTGAATATTCTATTTTCTTAAGGAATATATGGTTATTGTCTTATATATATTATTTGATATGCATAAGGCTTAGTACAAAGTGATGTACTAAACCCTATTTCTCCCTTTTCCCAAAAAAATTTTAGGTTCCGGTCATTGAAGGGTTTGTGGCCAATTAGAAAGAAGGTTAGGACAATTTCACCAAGTGTGGATATGTCCTCAAGATCCAAGGATGGTGCTTTTTCTAATTCTATCTATGTGACTTGATGTAGCCTAATGACATTCATTCCACTCTTATTGTTCAAGACATTGTTGTAAGACCTAAGTGTCAATTATACGTTCATGTAAGGGCTATGTCCGAATTTTTCTAGTACGACTTAGATGGTTTTATATGAGACATCTTTATTAGTCTCTATGTTGTGTATGTTGTATATGTGCCATAAAAATAGAAGCCTAAGTAAGCTTCCTATGCGAGGAGTCTACGTGTAACGACCTGTTTAGTCGTTTTGAGCAGCAGATTTTATTTCTGGAAAAACTGGCTGAGACGACGGAACCCACGACGGACCGTCATGGGCACGACGGACCGTCGAGGGGGTCTCGTTCCAAAAGACTTAGACTTCTGAAATTTGGGTACTGAAATCGACTCTCTGAACTTGG
>NC_028643.1:47457754-47471192 GCF_001406875.1 Solanum pennellii | reverse complement strand
GACTGGATCTTCTTCCTCATGTCTTGATGCCTTGAAGTTCCGGCATGGACTAGCTTTTGTTATTTTAGCTTCTTAGAATACTCTTAGTTTAGTAATTTGATCATAGATGTTCTTGTGGTGATGACTTCCAGATTTTGGGGAATAATAGATGTTGAATTTTTAGAAGTTATTGAATTGTCTTTTTATTAATGAGTTTAAGTCTTCCGCATCGTATTTTGTTCATTATGGTTAAAATGTTAAGGTTTAGATTGGTTGGTTCGCTCACATAGGAGGGTAAGTGTGGGTGCCAGTCGCGGCTCGGTTTTGGGTCGTGACACTACGTAAACTCCCTATGTTTATATTATGTGTAAGAGAGAGGACTATGTAAGCCTCATGATGTACATGTAGATGAAATTTTTTTATTTTCAGCACATTTTAACCTATGATATGTAATGACGAATTCTAGGAGTCAAGTTTTAGTCCCATGAGGACGACGACGACGCTTATGTCTAGGAGGTGATCCCAAGATGTGACAAATACCGACTTCCAAAAGTTAGTAAAATTAAATAGTATGTAATAATATTAATGTTCGTTAAAATATTTGTATAGTGACTTCAACATAAATTAATAAATTAATCTTTTCAATTGATATTTAATAAACCGGTCTCCGGATGACAATTTTATGTAAATTAATAAATTAATATAAAATACCGACCTCTCGATGTCAATATTATTTTATTAACTTGATTGCTCTTTATGTATCTTAAAACTTAATGTGATATGGACTTCATGAGGTCGGTATTTTTTATTAAATAGAATTACTTTAACAAAGCAAAATGCAGAGCTCAATTTGTTTTATATATTTGTGCTAATTATAACTTTTTTATTGTGCATAAAACTAAAATTTTGTGATACACCTACAATTAATTGTTCAAAAAATGTTACAATTTTGTATAATTTGATGAAGTAAAAGTTAGAATTCGTATATATAATTTTAATTCATGGAATTGACCTCAAGAGACAAATTTATATTAATATAAATTGATAAATACTTACCTTAAGAGGTCAGTATATTATTTACTATTAATATAAATAATATAGATTTCACAATGTCAGTATTAATTGAATACGGTTAAATATGGATAATTACTTAAAAGCTAACGAAATATCTTAATCGGTAATTTAACTCTAATTTTTTTTTAAAAAAAAGATTCATAATATCAAAACCCTAAGTCAATATTTTCACTCCAAGCCTCTCTCACTCCCTCTCATGCCCGACCCACCCCTGATCGTCGCTCACGCCACACATCCCCAACTGGCGCTACAGAAGAAGTACACACCACCATCCTCTACCGGTGCACTGCTTCGATCAGAAGAAACAACACCACGACGCAGCAGTAGAGCATAGGAGGCAGCTGCAGCTCATGGGTGGCAGCAACAACAACCTTCGACATTAGCTACAAACAGGGGGAGTGTACATCAGAACTCGTCGCTTAAGAGGTTAAGTGTATCTTACTTGATTAATTTTATTTCATTCCAATCCTATGTATTCATCTGGGTATTTATATCATCCCATGTATATCTTCAACCTTTGTTGTAAAACCCCATAATTTTTATCCATCTTTCAATGTCCAAATTTTATTTTGCACAAGCATTTCTAAAGAATATATGGATTTAAAATAAATTGCATTGTCTTGATTGTCCATAAAATTTAAGCAACATAAATTTCATTTATGGAAAGGTAAAAATTGTTGTAGGGTGATGGTGAATGTTAAAGTTCAACGAATTTAAGGTAAGAATGGATATAAATTAATTCACAACATATGCATTTAAAATTCTTTATTCATTTGAAAAACCAATATTTAGTTACTTTTTATCACTGAAAGATTATGTATTGGCCGAACAAGAGGAAGAAATTCAAGTGAACTTTAAGCTTAAAGCGTCAAAATTACTTTGCAGCACATTTTGTGACCATCATATAAAAGACTAAATTCTTCAGTTTATGTTGCCAAATCGATAATATATTTTACAACAATATTGGTGTAGCGATGAAAAATTTAAAAATGAGGAGTGAGATTGGGAAGATTAATTGTTTGATCAGAAAAGGGAGGCTCTTTGCACACTGGTGGAGCTATTAGTGTGGTTACTATGAAGGAAAGAATGGTATACTTTTTTAATTTTGTATTTTTATTTTTATTTGATAAATAGTTTTAGGAAGTGAATGAGATCAAATCATATATATGTTATTTGTCGGAAAACGAGTTCGGCAGGACGGTAGTTGTAGAAGAGATGTTCAAGGTTACTCACATAAATGAGAGTACAAACCACGCATAAGAAGAAAGTTGGATTGAGCCACGTGCTCAAGAGACGTATGTAAGAACACTATTCAAACTCATAATTTTTTATTTTCCTTGTATATATTACATTCTTATTTATTGAGTTCTTTGTTTAAATTATTGGATAGGTTTATACGAATATCTCAAGAAAATCGTAGTACTCACAGTCGCGATAGAACATTTGCATAAAAAGAAAATGAGAATCATTGGAAACAAAGTGTAGGTTAACCGATTAGAGGCTCAGTCGACAGCTACTCAGAAAAATGTATCATAAGAAGGCATGGTATTGTGTTTCATCATCCTCAAGTTTTGATGGCAGGGATAGAGAGACAATATGTACAATGGAAGGTTATATAGTTTTTATCAATGTCAAGCTTGTTGTTGTAGCCGACTGATAGAAAAAGAGAGAAGAAAGAGAGAGGAAGAGAGAGAGGAGGCGATTGTTGCAGAAAAATAGACGGAGAACAAGAGGTATGCAATGCTTTAGGCACAACTAACTTTTGTTTTTAAATCAGGAAATGTTCTTCCTCCATGTCCAGCTAGCAGTGATGAATCTAATCAGGAGAGTGACGAGTGTGATTATTAAGATAAGAAGAGTGGAGGTGATGAAAAGGATAAGTCGGATAAGGAGAGTGAGGGTGATGAGGAGTAGTTGTATCTATTTAACATTTTAAACTTCTATATTTTTTAAAATTATTTGATCTTACTTCAGTTTATTTTGATGTTATATGAATTTTACTTTGAAATAGTCGAATATATATGTTTAAAATATTTTGTTTATTTTGATCGGATGAAGTTTTTTTTAAATAGCTTATTTGGAATTCATTTGTTTGCTTTAGTATAAATATGCAGGAGGGTAACTAAAATTGCAGCAATTTGCTGTCAGTTTTGTAGAAGACCTCTGGATTTCAGAATATTAAAAAAAAATACCGACCTACAAAAGTCAAAATCTAAAAAATTAAAAATATCGACCTCCGAAGGTCAGAATCTCAAAATTAAGAAGCAAAAATACTGAATTACGGAGGTAAAAATCTCAAAAATAAGAAATAAAATACCGGCCTCTGGATGTGAGAACATCAAAAATAAAAATAGTGACACCGACCTCCAATGATTAGAATCATAAAAATTAGATATTAAGGATACACCCTCAAAATGAGCAATGTCGAATTAGAGCCTACATGTTTGTTATGGTGTTTTAAGGTCTTAAAATTTATTAATATTACTGTTTATAGGCAGTGTGTAAAGTTTTGAAGTGTTTGGAAGTCAAACGTTCAAGAACGTCCAAGTCGTCCATAAACTTGTCGAAGTTGAACTAGTGTGTCGTAGTGTTTTGTAGTAGAATTTTTGTGGATGGCGTGAGAGTGAAATTGAGTATTGATGATTCCTATACATATATTGAAATTTAAAGGGTTGAAATGTCCAAAGATGACACCCCGCGGACCAGCCTAAGTGTCTCCAAGGAGGACCCAAACATGGACAATGCAAGCTACCGCGGCAGCAAAGAAATGGTTGTGGTTGCGCGTCTCACAGCTGGTGCTGTAATGGGCAAAAGTTATCACTGTGACGCGAGTCCATCACGAACCATTCTGTCTTGAAAATTTCCAAAACAAAGAATCAAAGCTGCCTCTGCGACGCATAGTAAACTCCATGTTTTGATCGCATCGTTTTAAAGCCAAATTTGAATTTCTTAAAATGTCCTATATGTTAAGGGGTCTTTAGGGTCATATGGGGATGACTTATACCCGTTAATTGAGTCATTTAATTCCTCTGAACTTACAAATACTATCTAAAACTCTCAACATAAAACAAAACCTCTCCATTTATGTTAATTGAATGATTTTAGATAAATTCCTTATGAACCCATGCAAATCATTTAATACCTATTTTGACTATATTATGTGTGATTTGATCATCTCTCTATACTATTGAATGCTTGTGTAGTTTAATTTGGGTTATTGAATTATGCAAGAATTTTGTTAGGATATTGTGTATGTTGTCCTAAATTGACGAATTCATATTGTTTTATCTTGGATCATTGTATATCGTGATTATTGGATTCTATTGGTGACTACGACTATTTTTAAGAGCCTTGGTGTATTGGATAGATTGATTTTGCTATGCATTGGAAGTGTTATTATTTAATTTGTTGTATGTTAACCTAACCTTATATATATTGTCTACTATAGGTGTTTAAATTGTCGTGTTTCGTATTTTCCATTTACGGTGGCAGTGCTTATATGATATACTTATAAAGAATGTGACCTCATCGACATTAATTTTTGCATTATGATATTATCATAGTATAACTTGAATATGTAAGTATTGTAAAGGTCTATATAACTTATCTATATATATGTGAAGTCAAAGTATGTGTCCTTCGAATAGACTATAGGTTATAATGATAAGCTATATCAATGCCATATATGTGTATCCTTGATGTTTGAGTGTGAATATTCCTAATTGAATATATGAACATTATTAAGAGTTATGTTGATATTTCCATAGTAGTGTGTAGGGTGACTTGTAAGTATGCTTAGTTGACCCAATATATGCTATCTGAAAGATATTGTACATTTGTTAAGATCATAATTATGTGTTTCTTGTTTTCGTTGACCAATTTCCTTTACTTGATACATGAAGTGTAGGAATATGAATCCTTGGCTTAGTAGGCTAAAACACCTTTGTCATAAATTTATATGCATGAATGGAATTCGATCTTGAATGTAGCAAAGAAGGTTATTTATATGGAACCTTTCAGAAAAAAGGTTATGATATCCTTGAAGTTGAAAGTTGTAATGGTATCCTTCTCGAGTGAATGGTGTACTTAGGGTTCGTTTTCTGGAACGACAAGAATTCATCCTAAGTAAAGTCATTGAGCTATCTTAATAACAATTGTAGGCAGCCCTAGTTGACCCTCCTTGGTAATTTGTAGCATGATTTAGTTATCAAAAAGATATGATACCTCTTCATGTACTCCTTTATTGAATTACTCTATGAGAACAAAGGCTAGCACCGAGTAGTATGCTTGGGAAATTTCTCTAGCTAAGATGACATTAGAGAACAAAAAAACACTCTATATTACTTTACCATGTGCCTACATGGGATGTGTCCTAGTTCTACCATTTCCAAGTACAACACCATCCATCGGAGTAGGTTCATCACTCCGGATTCCATGCATAGCTAGTATGGTCTATCTCAGTTATTTCATATTCTCGTCATGTACGATACATTCTAGTGTTAGATAAGTTTTCTAATGTTTAGGTAGTGGAATGGGACACTGTCTAGACATTTCACAATTAGGCTTTGAAGATGTTAGTATGTGAGTGCCTAGGTGTACTCTTAGATCATTATGTAATTTTCCTTCAGTGTTGAATGTCTTCTAAATGACTTAATGAACATAAATGATATAAGTGAAGATAATTTAATGAAAAAGGTATTTATCTAGGGTAGCTTTGAGGTTTATCTAGGTATGATTGTTGAGGCTGTATGGGCGTGCACTTCATCTCTTACTTAGGTGAGTCTTAGTGTAAATCTAGGTAGGGAGTTTGATTAATGAAATAGTTATAATCTTATCTTAGATAGTCTAAAGGATGTATTTGGTTTGTGTGAACGGATTGTTTGGGCGTTCGCTTCATAATTCACTCAACTGAGCCTTAGAATCACCTTTGGTAGGAGATTATCATGTTTATATGCGTAATTTCTCCTATCTTGTGAAATGTTACATATTTAAAGATGATATGACATGTGCTTCTTATATGTTATGATATGAAGTTTTAATAAAAAAGAACGTGTTTCTCACAAATTTTTTTCTCATGATTTTATGCATTACGTCATAATTAGTACATGAATTGTCTTAATTCCATACATTATTGTCTAAATCTGAAAATGTAGGTGGAAGGTGAGAGGCATCTTAAAGCAACACTTGGAAATTAGGACTCTTTCAAGCAAAGAAAGGTTATGTCCTCACTTAATTTGAGGACATTACTATCTTTAGATTTATTTTATTCAAAGCATAGTAATACACTAAGTTTATATATTTCGATTGTATAGATTGTGTCCCAATTATTCTTGAGTCTCAACATGCCATATGTTGAGTTTAGTGTTTTTCATCGTTTTATCTGAAAGATGTTTTAAGATATTATTTGTGTGAAAAGTTTTAATTCCACACTACTTTTCATACAAGTATGGAATGAAAGATGTCTAAAGACTTATACAAGACCTCCTAGAGGTCAACTACCTTGTGTGACAATTTGGGAATGCTCTAACTTCTTGGGTGCACTAAGGGTCGTGACACTGACCTCCGGAGGTCAAAATTTCAAAAACAGAAAATAAAGATGTCGACCTCTGCAGGTTAGAATCTCAAAAATAAAAATATAAAATACCAACATTTGAAGGTTAGAATCTCAAAAATAAAAAATAAAAATACCCAACTCCAAAGGTCAGAATCTCAAAAATAAGAAATAAGTTTTCCAATCATCGGAGGATAGGATCTCAAAAATAAAAAAAAAGGATACGAACCTCTAGATGACAAAATCATAAAAATAAAAATTAAGAATATTTACCCTGGAGGTCAGAATCTTAAAAATAAAAAATAAAAATATCAACCTCCAGAGGTTTAAATTTTAAAATTAAGAAAACTAAAACTAAAATCTACATATGTCATTGCTAGGGAGCACCCCTTATAAGTAACGTGGTTTACTTGGACTCTCGAAGTTCTTATAAAAGCCGATAGTTATCATTCATCGCATTGTAATAGGTATCTTAGCAGAAAATATAAAACTTTTCATAGAACATCATATGCTAGAAACTTCACTTTCATTATTTATAAAATACCATAATACATAGTTAAAGAATCTTATCTATTTTTTCTATCCTAGATAAACATCAATAGAGTACAATAGGGACACGACCGTTATAACGGAATACATAAAATACTATATTTAAGATTTTTACAGTAAACCATCTGTAGGGAATCCTTGGAACAAAAGGACCCCTTTCCTTGAGCTAGAAAATCACATATCAAGATCCTCATCATTTAAAGACATCATTTAAGCAATCATAACCTACACTTTGTGTAAAAAGTAGAGAAGAATGGAGTTAGTACAAGAATGCACAAAGTATGGCAACCATGAAAAAACATGCATTTAAAAGGGACATTTTTCTTTAAATCATACTTCATGCCTTTTTTGTGAAATATTTATAAAACCTTCATAAATTAACATTTAGAAAATTACGTACTTAATACAGGCATATTCAATAGTTATATATCATATAAAATCGTACAATTCATTTAAGGCACATTTAATGTCACATTAAAGTATCCTATTTCTTCTTTACAGTAAGTATATTTCCTTTAAAGTGAACTTCTTCTTCTAACTCATAGACCTCCTAGGTAAGCTTACAGTGATACTTAGTGCAATTCATCACCTTAAGGTCACAAGGAAAACCATACATACAACTTACATAATCCAACATATACCATCATAGTAGTATAATACATCATATACACATTTAAACTAAGACCATAAGGACATTACAGTGAACTCTATTCACTTGGCACATATATTAATTTCACTTCACATAGAACATTATGATACCTTACTTCCAATTCCAATCTAAGTCTACTAGTGCAATATACCTGTGAAATCCCATAACCTCACACATACTTAGTAAACCTATCCTGAGACCACAAGCCTTAAGAGTAAGTGAAGATAACTTTATTCATGTAAACAAATCCTTCATCATGTAATCATTAAGACAAACATTATGCATATACAACAAGACCACTTCATATAGGCTAATACCATGCATTTAATCACAACAAGTTGACTAATATTACAAAGTCGTGCAAAAGGAACATGTACATAAACACATGCATTACAATACCTTCTTCGGACTTCGCTCAAGATTCACTTGTCTAATGCATAGGTGAAGTTAAATACCTCCACCTACATTAAGCAACTACCCTACGTTATCCTAGTTAAGTTCCTTACATTTTTTCCATTGTCTATATTACTTTAGGGAAACTATAGCCTTAACCGACACTAAGACCATGGGTTCTAAACATGGAATTTTCTCTTGTAGAGCCTTACACCAAGTCAAGGTGTCCTGACCTAGCCAAGGTAGAACATTAACACATGCTAGCATACTAGTGAAGTCAGTTGCTAGATCATATGTGGCAAGCATAGTTTATGGAACAAAGAGACATACATGACCATCGACATGATCATTTTCATTGGAGCCTCATCTCGTAAGAAACCATGGGTGAATCTTTCTCAAGGAAAGTCAACACCTCATGTTGAACATAGGTGAAAATTCCTCAAAGGGAAGTCAACACCATATGAGAACCTAATGGTGAACCTTCCTCCAAGGGAAGACAACACCTCTCATTGTCAAGTTCAATAGGTGCTTAGATAGGTTCCCTTTATATAAAATCCTTTTATTAAAATTACTTATAAAATGTAGGCTTTAGTAGAGTCATCTCCTCATATGCTTAGCTCATAGGTCATTGATGAGAATTCATCAACCTATATAATGTAAAAAACACTTTCACATGGACATGGCATATGTAAGCACCTATATTGTTTAGGGTACACTTTAGCACACCTTTCAAGGCACCTCTATTGACTAGATCTTCATACATGTGTATGTGTAAACTTATATGTGAGCAAACCTTTCACATAACACATAAATGTCAAGCATGTTCATATATCAATGCATAAGCCTACAGATGTAAATATATGAGCAATCCTATCATATAAACACTTTAAGGACTATGCACATTCATATTTCATCATATCATATACTTAACATCATAGCATATTAGACATATTCATAACGTGTTCATACTATCCTATGCATGTACTTACAAGATCAACGTAGGAACTATCCTATCAAGGCACGTATGTGCAATGTATAGAAAAGGTTCCATACCCTTTACCATACTAGTACACCTATCAACTCATCCAAGTTAATGATACATCAAACAACATCATATAATAGATAGAATAGCAAAAGACTAATTTATTCAAGATTTACAACATCTTTACAGTAAGCTCTTGTCATTATGAATCTATATTAACTTTACGTCACATATAGAATTATAGGACCTCGTCATACGAAGAACATATGCATAAAGTTAATGTAATCATTTACATGCTCATAACATTAGGCATACAACCTAGATCATATCTAGAATTAGAAACTAGGCATAGGCATCACTTAGGTTGATTCATAACAAACACATGTTCATATTATAATTTCCTTCAAAGCCATGATCACATCACATATGTATATTGTAAATAAAGTAAACAATGACACCATAAGTGGACCATACAACACAATGTCATACAAGGCGTCATCAACTATCAATTCTATATAAAAGTAGAAGGGAAAAGCCATTCTTACCGATTCATCAACCTTTAATCATCATTGATCAATACACCTTTTTCAGAAATAATTGGTCTATAGGTAAGTAAATAAATATATTTTAATCATATAGGAAACCATCTTAAATCCCTTCAACATCATGATACCAATATAGGCACTAAATAATCAATTCAATAGAGAGATGGGGAATGTAGATCATTCACCAACTATACTTGCTTTAATCATCAAAAAAAATTATCAACAATATCCATGTACTTCATTATCTAAATAAGTAGCAATCTAATCTAAATCATACTTTACCTAACATAGAATCAAGATTGCATCACATTTATAGCATCATCAATCTATAGGCTAAAATATGTAGATCAATCCTTACCAAGATTCTTATCACCAGTGATTCATACCCACAATTCATCCATGATATTAACCTAAGTAAGTAGCTACAATGATATTTACATAATCAAACTCCTACACCAATTTACATAAAATCGAGCTTACAGTGAACATATAGAACAACATAGGCTAATCCAGTTCAAACATTCATATATTGATACACATGGATTATTAATCAGTAATTCATCCTCAATATACATAATAAAGAGTATACATAAGAAATTTAACGTAATAGAATCACAATTCTATAAATACAAATTCATGAACAGAATGCCCATGCATAGGCTAAATTAAGAGTTGAAGAGAACATGAGTTCATAATGAAATTAAGTTAAAACAAATACATTATTATCAATCCCTCATGAGAAATCCATTGTATACGTTTTGTGAAAGAACCCATGGCTAGATTGAAAGATTGAATGTTTCATCATGAAACCATTGAAAAATTTTAGGTTAACTCTCTAGATGGAAGGATAACTACAGATGAAGGATCATCATACCTTAATAAAGAAGAAAATCTAAAAACCTTGATGAAGAAGCCATATGAATCCAATCTCCACGCTATTCTTGAGCTTCGCCTTTAATGGAGGTTCTAGAGAGAATATTTTGGGGGGAGAGTCTAATTTGTGTAAATAGAATTGAGAATGGGGGTTTTCACATTTTTGATAACTTAAATACACCCAAAGTAACCAAATAAACCACGTAGGGTAGGTTAGCACATGGGGTGAATTTCTCATTCACCCCTTTAATGAAACAATGCGCAGGCATGCAGTGTAACATTCAAGAAAATGTACATGTCTAGTGACGAACATAGTAATTTTCTTAGAATACATATTGGGGTACATAGGAATCCAAATTCCTAATATTTAGAAATATTAGGAATATTATAAAATATTGGCTTAAAAAGGTGTAAGCCAATTTTCTAAGTGTTAAAAAGCTTGTTCAAGAAATGTACCTGCAATGAAGATCCTAAGCAAAAATATTGATATTCAACTTAACACATTATGTACGAGGCGGCTAAGTGTCAAGCCTAGGTACCATAGAACATGATATTTTAAAATGATCATGTAGAGTAAGAAATGCCCAAGGATAACAATAAAAGAGGAGCAACCCATGTGCAAGCACATGTGCATGAATTCAATTAGGGTGGTTAGGGCGGTTAGAGGCAGGCGCACAGGTGGGGGTCAAGCCATGTGGGCTGAGCTTCCTAACAAACTCTAGGATCAAAAAAATTAACTAACTAGCTAACTAACCGAGAACTAACCTAAATAATCCAACTAGCGCACCCGACAATGTGAGACCTTATAGGGTGTAACTAACGTAGCAACTAATTCAAGAAACATCGTAGTACCTAACCTAGGATGGTCCAAAAGGGTTGGTTATGGTCCTAGTGACGTAGGGGTACTTTATTAATTACCCTAGGTTACTTAATTAATTAAATTAAAAACTTAAATTAATTAATTTAAATGGTAAAACCAAAATCCTTATACTAGACAAGTAACTAACTAAGAAACATCCTAGTACCAACGTAGGATGGTCCAACGGGTTGGTTATGGTCCTAGGGGTACTTTATTAATTACCCTATATCATTTAATTAATTAAATCAACAACTTAATTAATTTAACTGCTCAAACCGAAATCCTTAAACTAGACAAGTAACTAACTAAGAAACATCCTAGTACCTAACCTAGCATGGTCCAAAGGGGTTGTTATGGTCCTTACAACTTAGGGGTACATTAGTAATTACCGTAGATTACCTAATTAATTAAATTAGCAACTTTATTAATGAATTTAAATGGCCAAAACCGAAACCACTAAGCAATTTCCAGATTTCGGTTAAGTCAACTTTTCTTCTAATTCTAGTCAATTTAAGAGGGGTGTTGTAGTAAATTAGCTAATTGATTTATTATTTAAGTTAATTAGTCTAAGTTAAATTACTAACTATTCAGTTCCTAGACCTATATTCATGATCATTATCTAAGAAATGCACGAATTCAAAGCAGTAATGAAACGCAAGAAAAATTGAAGTTCTTCTTAGGAAATTTCAAGAAGTTCTTCAAAGTTTTCGTGAAAAAGTGAAAGGTGATATTCGTATATTCAATTCTACATAAAGAGTGGGTTTTCTCTTATTTAATTCTCTCTACAAGAGGGTTTTAAAACGTTTTTGCAATCAAGAATATCGAAACTAGGGTTGTCACCAATGAATCACATTTTCATCTTCCTAGTTGTCCCGATTGCCGATTCTTGCAAGTTGTATGATGTGAATTTCGAGCATGTTGTTGGTATGTTTTTTTACTGATTATTATGTGTATGTTTCCTTTATTTTATTGTCGAATGAAACCTACATTTTAGATTCCATACTTAGGGTGTTATCTACATGATTGTTAAGTGTTGTAATGCCTACTTGTGGATGAGAAGATGAAATCGTTATAAGTGTTCATTGAATTGTATCATATACTAATCTAAGGTTAAAAGTTGGCATGTTTATCATGATAGTTTATTATAATGTATTTATGAAGTAGGTGTCATCGCTAGTGACATCGTTATTACAAGGATCTATGAATTTGTAATTTATGCAAACAAATTGGCTAGCAAAGCTATCGCCAACATATTATTTTCAAAACTGTAACGTCATACCAATCTCTACATCAATGAACCCATAACAAAGGGTATGACAATATATTGGACAAGTCCCATCTTACCATATCCACATGAACTTATGAACGCAATAGCCTTGTGTAAGTAGTCATAACATTCATAGAGAATTTTAGAAAACAATCAATGAACGTTGAACAATTTAAGGTGAGTAAAGAAGTATCTAAAAGATTAAGTTATGAAATTGACTTAATGTAGAGGGTTAAAAGAAGTGAGAATAGTCTCAATTACACTTACTCTATTAAGTCAAAAATACTCACATAAAAGGGTGCCAGAGTCCATGAGAGAAGTCTCTGTAACGACCTGTTTAGTCGTTCTGAGCAGCAGATTTTATTTCTGGAAAATTGGCTGAGGAAACGGACCCCACGACGGAACGTCACAGGCACGACGGACCGTCGCAGGGTCTCGTTTCAGCATACTTAGAAATTCTGAAATTGGGTACTGAAAATCGACTCTCTGTAATCTGTGACGGACCTGCAGGACGTGCCGTCACATCCACGACGAGCCGTCATAAGCTCCCGTTGCAAAACACTTCAACTCTTGAGAAATTGGTACGGGAAACGAGTCTCTGACCGTCAGGACGGAGGTGCAGGACGGACCGTCACAGGTGTGACGGGCCGTCACAGTCCACCTGGACTTTGGGGAGGTTGCGACGACCATCGTGACGGACCGTCGCAGGCACGACGG
>NC_028643.1:47438976-47449302 GCF_001406875.1 Solanum pennellii | reverse complement strand
TTTTGGGGAATTAATAGATGTTGATTTGTGTTATTTAATGAGTTTAAGTCTTCCGCATTATTTTCTGTTGATATATGTTAAAATGATAAGGGTTAGATTGGTTGGTTCGCTCACATAGGAGGGAAATTGTGGGTGCCAGTCGCGGCCCCGGTTTTGGGTCGTGACAGTCTCACTCGCGTAATGATGATAATGTAATATCTAAGCTCATATTCATCAAGAAAAGAATGGGACGACCACTCATCCATAGAGTTAAGTAAATCTCATAACTATAAACAAGCTTCAATAATGTTTCAGTCAAACTCTATGAAATAAGAAAGTAAAGTAAATATGAGATTAGCACCGATAGACTAGAAATGAGCTTGTGCTAACACATGTAAGTGTCATGAGAAGAGGCTACCAACGAGGTGAACAAGTAGTCTTCGTATGTCTCCTAGTCTTCGAACTATTTTTTCCAGCATAGGGGTACTAGACGGTGGAAACCTCCGCCCAAGAATGCCATCAGTTTTGTTTCACTTTGGCTGGTGATTCCATATCTTTTCGGTGTGGGGAAGACACCGAATTTCATTTTTAGCTTACATGATCTATGTCCGTTATAGCTCAGGAAGTATTCGGTTCACTTCAGCCGTGAACCTCTCTTTTTCAGTGTGCGGAAGACATTGGCTTTATTGAACTTTAGCCGGTGAACCCCCCTTTCCGGAGTGGGGTAAACACAAAACTTCATTCACCTTAACTTTGCGAATCACCCCTTTTCGATGTGGGGGAGACACTGGATTTCATGTTAGCTCGCATGATGTACTTCTGTTAATGAAAAACAATTCTTTAAAGAAAGTAAGAAAGAATTAAAGTAGTATGTTCACAATGAACAACAAATAGAAGAAGTAGAAATGTAAGTTCAAAGTGAACTAAGAAAGTAAGAGCTCAAGAATATCAATGACTTGTTTTTATAAGAATGAAGTTTTAACAAGTTGTGGATATAGCAAATAAAGATTGCCTTATAATGACTTCCTATATTATGCCAACAAAGGGGAGCAAAACGTAATGGCTAATCAATGCCCCGATATCCTTATGCTACGCAAACGACTACATAATGGGCTTAATAAAAATTTTCTTATAAAGACTTATGTCAATTTAAAAAGAATAGAAGATATAACTTTTTTGTAAGGTAGTGAAATCATTTCTTGAGTCTTTTGGATTACTTACTCGATTAATTGTAGGTATGGGACTATAATGAATCATAGAACTTGTAAGTAAGACATACGATTGAAGAAGATCATTGAACTGCACAACAACAAGAATAAAATATTCAAAAATGATCTATGTGTCGGAAAATGAGCTCTTCTCTTACAGGGAGCAAAAGTATAAATTTCCATTTAAGTTGTTCTAAAATTATGATCACATTCCATGGTCTAGTGTTCATATAGAAAATGAGTTGTATTCTTCAAATGCATGGGAATATGTCATATTCATAGCATAAATCAGAAGCAAAGATTTAGGAAAATAAAGAGAATTAACTTTCCAGAAACGGCATATTACTTTAGGAAGAGCTTTCCTTGATCATGCATAGTCGTTATGTTTTTTTTTGCATACACCCATACTTATTAAAAGTGTGTACTAACCCAATATATTATTACTATATTTATATCGTTATGTGTTTTTTTCATACACCCATACTTATTACAAGTGTGTACTAACCCAATATATTATTGCTATTTTTATAGATGCAGGTTCTAGAGAGGATTGAAGATTCGACGAAGTAGTTTGGATTAGAGATCTTCATTCATTTGGTAGGTCCTCTTGAGTCCAAGGATTCTACATTTTATTATTCTACTTTAGTACAAGTGACATAGCTAGTGGATGTTGTCCCTTGCGTTTTCTTTCAAATAGTTGTTCTAAGGTTTTGTATTAAGGTCGTTTGGCAAACTATTATTATTATTATTATTATTTTCTATTTCAATTGTTTAATGTTAAATAGATGGTTGCTTTAGTTGACCTTATTAGTATATCACTCTTATGCATTATCATATGAATTCTATGTACACTTCATTAAGAATTAAAAAGTTTTTAATTTTCCACAAATATAACTATATGATTGTGATGAAAACTAAGAAGAGGCTTGTCTGCAACCACTGAGAGGTTAACGACGCCGGCCGCGTTCGGATTCCAGAATTCGGGTGTGACATGCAGTTGTAGGCAAGCATCAACGGGCACAAACAACGCTCAGTATGTCCATCTACGGACCGTACTACAGGACTTCCTGTGGTCATGAGTCTTGACAACAAACTTAAGCCTTCACTAGGTTAATTTTCATCGACGCTTCAACATCGATGGGTTGTTGGTGGAATGAAGAGGCGTCATTTTGTTCAGTCGATTGACACTTCCAAGGTAGTATTTTAACATATTTTGGGTCGTTATTGAGTGACTCTTGTGGGTCCTTTGGGGAGTCATACCCGGTATTTTCCAACGTAATTTTATACCTTAACATCAAGGACCTTCCACATCATTTTCACCCAAAAAAATTACACGCAACACCTTCAAATATGCTAGGTACGCTTAAGACACACACGTGCATGTCTCAAGGGCTTACTTTAGAACATCTTGCGCGTTTTACCGCTAAACATCATTGAAACTTACCATAGTGACTATAAACACAATTATAAAACATATAATGACCTCATAAGCTCATGAAACACACATAAGGCCCCTTAGGTGTCTAGTCGTCGAACATCTTGTTCTTCCCTTGACGTTTGAATTCCAAATGACTTCAATTCACTCATGCATACTTTAAAATACTTAATCAACATATTAACAAGATTATAGGCACTAGTGAGGCTCTATACACCCTCACTCATTTTTGGGGGTCTTACAACCGACATCCAGATGTCGGTATTCAAAATAAGAGGAATAAATATTCAGATCTAAAAAAGATTGAAATAATACAAATAATAAATAAAAAAGTGATAAACTCTAGAGGTTGAAATTTAATAGAGACCAATATTTTTCTAACCTAAGCAGGGATGTCGCTTTTTGGGTTGTATTTTAGGAAATACTAACCTTCAGAGGTCACTATTAATTATTTTTTAATAGTGCACATTCTTTGCGTTAGCTCTACAAGGAGGTATGATCTGAAACATAGAACGTCGAGTTACAACATGGAAATAGATTATATTCTACGCACAACAAGAGTAACAGAAAAGTGGTGATTTTGCCTAAAAACCATTGTAGTCTCCCACTCATTAGAGGTGGTACGTACTTCACACCATAAAAGGACTCTACTTAGTGTGGCTTTTTAGACATCCTAGGCCTTATAAATGTGGTTCGTTGATACCAAGTTTTCAGACCCCGAGATGCCCCCTTGGTAAGGACACGAGACCTAGGATCATGAGTCACTTCAAGCTAACCCTGGTGGCATAACATAAGAAAAATATGATAACAAAACTAATGCAAAATCTTAAATATCATAGAATGTAAGAGTGATGGGGAATACCTATTAAAAACACAATATAGATAATCAGAGAGTTCTTAACAAAAGAAATATTAAACTTTAATGATAAGCTGAAACTAAACTATGTTCGAAAGTAGCTTCTAACTAACTAGAAGTATTGGCATATGCCAGAGCTAAATATAGGGAAACAAAAAAAAAGACGAAAAGAATAAAATATAATATTTCACTAGTCCTCGAAGAAGGAGGATTCACCACTAATGTTGCTGAACTGAAGATCGAGAACCAGTCTAAATGTGATCTGATTCTTGCGGACCTGAACCTATATCACGAGAAGATGTTGTACAGAGTATGTGTTAGTAATTTAAAGGTGCGGAGCATGTAGGATAGAATAAAGTTGGTTAATAATATAACTGAACAAACAATAAAACAATGATACAATATTAGCATGAATATGATATTGAAAAATTATAAACACGAATTTGAACATGAAAAAGATATTGAAAATGATGAACACGATAGCAAAATGAATTAAATACTAAACAAGACTGATAACGTGGTCAACGCAATAGAATCTGAATGTACTTTGAGGAAGCTACTAATAATCTACATAAGACCATATGAGATAAATGTTGTGTTAGATGTATACGCCCCAGCAAGAGTATCCAGTAAACCCTTTCAGTTATACAGAGCCATTCTAGCCTGATCACTAAAATAATGCCCACATAGGGTACTTACAACTTATGGGGCACGTAATTTTGTGACGTAAGGTTGACTTGACTTTATCCACCTTCTCCCACTTGAATTAAGTTATTTAATGTTATATGAGTGAAATAATGTAATACTAGATAACTAAAATATAACAATTATGAATGATAATTTGATGTGTATAAATTGAAGCTTGCATGTGTATACCAAATATTTGAATAATATGACCTAACATGCATTATTTCATGAACTAAGAAATACTTACAAATAAGTTTCTGAATATCATATGAGAAGTTGAACAACAATATGATAGTATGATTTGGATCATTAAAATAACTAATTCATAATAATCTACAGAAAATCTTGAAACCCTAAATCCATACAATAGTAAGGGAATCAACATTCTGACTGAAATATAGGGACTCAATGGGTGAAAGGATCCCACTAGTGAAATCTCACATGCCTAGTGATGAACTCAAGGATGAATCTATCGACTTTGGGACTAAAACAGATGGAAACTGTTGCATTCTTGAACAAGGGTTGCTCGACCTCTTTCTTCTGTTGTGTACTACTTTTCTATTTTTTGGTTAAGTTATATGAATAGAGTAAGTTCAAATTAACTTTCTAGGCTAAAAAAACAAAAAATAACATAGTTTTGGGGCTTAACCCATAAGGAAAGGACCAAAAGACCCCTATTGTAACTGCTGTTAGGATCTCCAACGGACGGGACCAACGAACCATCGATGGACTAACTTTATGTGCTGGTCAACAGACACTCAAGACTGTGATCTGAAGATTTGGGGTTTGATTGAAGGACGCGGACCACAGCCCATGACTTAACCTAAGATATATGGGTACGGTCGTGGGTCGAAAATTATATTAAATTTTGTGGTTCAGATTGGGGGGGGTTGTTAATGCGAAGAAAAGACCACAGGCACGGGTCATGGGTCAATCTATCGTCTGTAGGCAAAAACTATAGGCTTTACCATCATTTTTTGGAAATCTCCATTAAGGTCTGTTTTATCAATTTGGGGTTTTATAGAATCGACAACAAAGATAACAAACAAACATCTTGATGAGCTATAAGCTAGAGAAGAACTCTGTAGACCAAAGTGAATCAATGTAAATGGCTTATTCACCTTACTAGTACATAAAAGATAAGTACAACGATGACATTTATCTAAGACACAAATATCACAATGAAAGTTAAAGAAAATGCACTGCAAGAACAAAGTTGGGAATAAGTCTTTAATGCAGCCAGAAGAAGTATGACAACTCTTCGATGCCACACCCATATTTTGTGTTGTTTTACAGAACATGAACCTTGACTTTTTAGAACAATTATGGCATACAACATACACATAATATATCACTACTCTTTTAGTACCACATCGAATAATATCTTTATTGTTCAAGTCCTTAAAGATACATAAATAAGGATTCATTAATACAAATAGACAATTTAATTGTTGAGTTATTTGAGACCTAGAAAAAGATTATTGGATAGTGAAGGAACAAATCATGATATCTCTAGAAACAATGAGGGAGACAGCCACACTTCAAGAACGATTAAATAGAGATGATACAACATTTGTATTAGACACATGTGAATGGTGTGCTTTATTAGGAGCCAGTAGAAGCAACTTATGAAACATCATATGATCAGTTTCTCTAGAGTCAATAACCCCTCTAGTGTCTTAATTAGAATCCCTATTAATGTTAGTTGATCAAATATTACCATATATGAGTCTCAGTAAAGCTAAATCAGAATCACTACTTCTAGTTGAAACCAAAGTCGTTCCTACAATTGGCAGTGATGTACTAGAAAAAACCATAACAACAACTTTCCAATAATATTTATCACCATCATTCAATTGCTCCATTCCCTGGGCTTGTTTTCACTTGAACCATCCAACAAATCTCTATATCCTTACAATTTAAAATAAAATTCAGCTGCATGTGTAGGATTATCGCAATGAGTACAACCTTTCTCACCAATGCTACGATTTTTTAAATGGTGATGATTGTTAATAAAAGAAGCCTTTGCTGCCATAGCCATACTGAAATCTGTATTATTATTTAATATTGTGTTCCTCCATTGTTCTTAACTTTGAACAATACAAAAAAGCGTTCCTATGTAGGGAAAAGGATTTTTGCAAAGAATATCACTTCGTACCCAATCATAAATAACATCCAGACGAGCAAGGATCATATACACATGTTCCTGTTCAATTTCCTTACGTCGGTTCTAGAAAACGTCGGGTTGAGTTAATGAGATGGGTTTAAGATAATCTAGTTCCTCGCGTATTGTGCATAAATATGCAAAGTATGTCGACATTGTTTTCACCTCTTGTTTCATACGTATTGATTGAAAAGAGATATCATAAATAAATAATTTATCAGCCCCTACTTAGTATGTTTGAGACATGGTGTCCCAAATACTCTTGGATATTGGAAGACAAATAAATAAGCTCATAATGTTGGGTTTCCGTCGCACCGACACGCCAATTTTAACAATAGAATTATCCATACACCACTTTGCATAAGTGTCATCACTAGAAAGAGGCTCTTTAATTGTTCCAGAAAAATATCCCATATTTTCAAGACATGGAACAAACATTTCAAAGACTTGAGACCAAAGAAAATAGTTCTTGCCATTGAGTTTTACACCGAAAGGAATGTTTATAGGTTGTTGAACAACATTTTATTTTTATAAAATTCACCCATGGAAGAGTAAATGTAGCGAAAAGAAAGGTAATTATTAGAGGATTATTCTTGCTGGAATACCGAGTCAAAATGAGTGGAAGAAGATACTTTCATTATGATTAGCTATATAGTATATATAATTACAACAATATGTGAAGATATTTACAATCCCAAAGAATATGCTACTACAATCCCAATTGATATGACATACAATCCCACAACATATTCTAATTGATAGAGAACAAATCTACTCATTAAATAAGGTTAACTGAGTTCTTTAACTAATGCTAACAAAACATACTGATTTTGTTTAGGATGTTCTCACTTAATCTTTGTGCACATAAAGAATAGATATAATTTAAACTTGTAATATTTTTGTTGAATGACCTAGACTACCTAAATTTGTGTCACTCTCTTCTTCCCCTTTGCTGCTTTTTTTATGGATTCTTCGTGGAATATTGTTGAGAGGAAAGCCCGTAAGGGAATCCATCAAATATGATTGTATAAACCAATCAAGTGTGTGCTTGCAATTCTTCGACGGTTTAAAATAGTTAAGGGAGTTTATTTTTAGTTTCTAATTTCTAGGTATATGAGATTTGTGATTGAGAATACAATCAAGGTGAGGATCTTAGAGTTTAAAAGCAGAGGAAACTACTTTTCGATTAATAAGTTTCTCCCATGTTCGTTTTGCAAGTTGAATGTGTTTTAAGAAAAATAATTACACATCTTAAAACTTTAAGTAATTTGGTTATATTTCTTTTCTGAAATTATATCAATATAAATTAATAGAATCACAATTTTTTGTATCCTCTAGAATATATAATATTAGGCTATGATTGTCACGAGCAGGGAGAACCCCCTAGACGTCACAGGCATCTTGATCCTCGAAGAGGCCTTAGACTAGCCCTTAGCATACATCATTTCATATTATAGGTAGGAAAAATGCAAAAATTTAAAACTTTTAGATATTATATATACTTAGTTTTCTCGTATTTATATATATATATATATATATATGTGTGTGTGTGTGTGTGTGTGTGTGTGTGTGTGTGTGTGTGTGTGTGTATGTGTGTGTGAAGTTTACATAGGCTTTTCATTTATGAAGTCTCCATAGACTTCTCAATTATGCAACATAACAAATTAATTAAAGTAGTTTAAATATTGCCTCACACAAAACCCTTCTATCATAGAAGTATCATATTTGGGCATATCCCTTACACTATTACAATATACCACATATAGGCTTATAACAAAGTCTCGAATATAAGGAAAGAACAATTGTCTTAGACATAGTCAATATCATATCTAGAGTATAAAAGTGGCATAATCCTCAAATTTTTGGACTCGCCAATAACTTAGGAAAAATTCCAAGTCATCCTTCAAAGTGGTCAATTTTATCAATCATTCTTCAAAAAATATCAAAGTACGGGAACTTTTCTCCTTTGGGATTCCTTTCCCCAAAGGGTACTTTAAAAATTGTTTTCAAAAAGTTGAGTTTCATATGGGTTTCTTTCTAATCCGAGATTGATCTTTTAAATTACGTTGTTCTTGATTTCATTGTTCAATTGTGGTACTTCTTGATTCTCAACCTAGTATTATGGAGGAGATGATTATTTGACCCCAATTCCTTAATCATGGTTATGAACTAGTGTAGAATTGATTGTATTGATATAATTTACTTAATTATTGTGTTAATTACTATTGAGTGATGTTATTACATCTATTACTTGATTAAATTGTTTGGTTGATTGGAAAACCATGGATGATGGCTTTTGAAGGAAATTTGGTAAGTCTTTGTGATCTCAAACCTTTACTTCAATTATGATGGATTGTACTTGGTTATGAAGTTCAATTGAAGTATATCATGTGATTAACTAAGTAGGTGCTGTATGTGATGCAATTGAAATACCTTTATTATGTTATTGTAAGATTATGCTTAAGATGTAATGATATAAGGTTGGTATGAGTTACCTATATGCCTTATTATGACATAATGAAGATAATGTGCTAGTAAAACAAAAACATTTCAAAAATGACTCTTGCTTAACGTCAAGTGAACTAGTAGTGTGGAGTGTCCCTTCTAAAGTAGGAAATATAGGATCACTATAGTACTCATGAGATAGAGATTAATATGCCAATGGCTTAAATAGGGTCTCAAACATGTCTCTTTTTTTGTTAACTATTATTCCTCCATAGGCATACTAGCTAGTCGATCTACCTTGATGCTATGTTCATGTATTGGTACTACCTTGTCAAGTAGTCCACCTCATTTCGGTGTAGGGTTCCATGACACCGAATTCCATATTTACTCACGTGGTCGTTATCGGTTAAGTTAAGATTTTCCCAAAAGCAAAGTGAAGTTATAAAGTTAACTCCAACTAGGAGGACTTAAGGGTTTGACTTTTTCTAGGTAGGGGTATGGGACTCTACTTATACATTGCACTAGTTGGCCTTGAGGGAAGTCCTAGGAGGATGTTCTTATTACCTAAACATTGCACTAGGCCTTGAGGGATGATATACCGTGGTTTCACGGTATTATTAATACTTTTTCCTTAAGTTTAGTGTGTTCAAAAGCCTTTTTGTGCTAATTTTTGTATAAGTTTCTTTTTATTTAGCAGGAAATCTGTCCAAAGTTGAATGCGGAGATTTTGAGCGAAAAAATGCAGAAGAGACCACCTACGGAGCTTATGACGGTCCGTAGGTGGCAGCATAGTGCAGCTATTGAAGGAAGATGGGGAAGTCTGACCAAGTGTGAGGTTACGAAGCTTGTGACGGTCCGTCGTGTCTATGACGGTCCGCCCTGCAGGTTCGTCATGAAGTTCAGAGAAGTGATCCCAGTACCCATATTCCAAGAGTTGAATTGTTTTGAAACGAAGGCCCTCGACGGACCGTTGTGCCTATGACGATCCGTCATACTTGCCGTCGAGGGTAATGAAGAAGAGCAGCAGAAGAAATTGCATAAGTATGGGACGACGGAGTCCATGACGTCCGTCGTGACCATGACGATCCGTCGCGAGGTCCGTCGACCCAGCCGCGTTTTGGCAGATTTCCAGTAAATAGAGTCCTTGTTTAATTAGGTTTTTATTTTCTATAAATAGTTCGAAAAACCTCATTTTTGAGGTTAGACTCGGAGATTGTTAGACTCTGTTAGGTTAGACTCTAGATTGTTAGACATAATATTATTAGACTCTTTGTATTAGTGTTAGACTTTTGATTATCATTGATTGCTGGTGATTTGTGGTGATTAATCAAGCAAACTTTCGGATTTACACTTTCTCATTGAAGTAAGTACATGAATTCTTATTTAATATATTTGAATATTGTTATTATGACTATGAGTAACTAAACTCAACAACTAGGGTTGTGGGAACCATAGGCAAATAATGAGATAAAACCTAACTAAAATAAAAATTCTAGAATATTGTCTTGCATGTATTAATAATTCTTTCGCTTAGAAGTCTTTTTAACGGATG
>NC_028643.1:47429236-47438799 GCF_001406875.1 Solanum pennellii | reverse complement strand
GGGTGAGGAAAACAACACACGTAGCCGGACCAAGGTGCGGAGTGAGATTTTCTAGATGCCGGACCAAGGATTTAGAAATACATAACTTGTCACTTTGCATGCAAGATACTAGGAAAGAATTGTTATAGTTAGAATTATCAAGTTATGAACCTGTGGGGAACACATAAACCCTAGTTACTTTGATTAATTGATTAAAATCCAACTTTCAAAGCAGTCAAGTGTCTCTTTTAATTTTATTAGTTATTTTAACTCATTTAGAATTAGAAACCCCCCTTTTATTGTTTTCACTTTACAAGAAAGTCATTGACCAAACAATAGAAATAACAGGTTGAAGTTAAGTCTAGACTATTTTCCTCGTGGGAACGATCCCAACCTCACTAGTTGGGTTATTTACTTGATACGACCGCTTTACTTCTTATTTGAGAAGTAACTTTGAGCATATCAAATTTTGGTGCCGCTGCCGGGGAAAGTAGCTTCTAGATTAACATGAACTTATTACTATAGTTTAGTTGATATTTTCTTGATTTTACTTTGTTTTATTGTTTTTGAATTTTTTTCAGAACTATCCTCCTTGTATGCCAAATGCACGGAGAGGAAGAGAACCCTAGTTTCCCCACTATCACGAGTTAGAGCGTACACTACGCAATATGAATCGAAACTTGGGAATAAATGATGATGATCCGAACCAGAACATCCCAGCTCCGGTTGATGTTCATGGTCAGATGTTACCCGCTGCTCCGGGTGACCATCAACAGAGGGGACAAAATCCCGCTCCACGGCCCCAAGCATACTACAGAGGCTATGATAACATAGTAGACTCGGATGGGCCACTGGTTTTGCCTCCTCTACCCACAGGCCACACTTTTGTGGTAACTAGTAGCCTGATGCAAATGCTCAGTGCCAGAGGTTTGTTTTCAGGGCTACCCTCTGAGGATCCACATGCCCATATAGCTAAGGTAAGGGCAGTGTGTAAAAGTTGTGTAGGGAGGCCTGATTTGGATTAAGATGTAATAGGTCTCAGAGTGTTTCCTCTCTCTCTGATGGGAGAGGCTGCTATATGGTTCACTGAGATCCCATACAACTCAATCTTCACTTCGAACCAACTAAGGGATGTTTTCTTAGCACGCTTCTATCCAGTCTCCAAGAAACTAATCCACAAAGACAGAGTGAACAACTTTGTGGCACTACCAGGAGAGTCACTTAGTAGTTCTTGGGATAGATTCACCTCATTCTTGAGAAATGTTCCAAATCACTTTATAGATGATCAGTCACTGAAGGAATACTTCTATCGGGGACAGGATGATAACAATAAAGCGGTGTTTGACACCATAGCAGGTGGATCTTATGGGGAGTGTTCTTATGTTGAGATCGTTGAAAAATTAGAGAAACTCTCCCGGAATAACAAAGCTTGGAGTATTAGGAAGTCTGATACAGGGAGAAACACCTTCGCAGTGCAGTCCACTCACAACCCAGCGACAGATGAGATTCGTGAAGAAATGGTCCAGATGAGAACTGAGCTTGGGTTGGTACTAAAACATGTCACTGGGGGTGAAGAAAAGATGAATTCAGTAAACTACTTGGCAAAACCACCACCTCCTAATGATGAATGCTATTATGCGGAGGACACTTATGCAGTAAATGAGCAGATGGGGGGTTTCCGACCAAGCGCCCAAGGCTCAAATCAGGATAATTGGCGCCAAGGTCAAGGGAACCAAGGTCGGAACTATGGTAACTACAATCGTGAGGGTCATTATGTCCGAGATGGAAACTACAACCGCGACAACAACTTTAACAGGGGTAACTATGCTAATAGAAACGACAGGAATGGGCCCTATGTCCCTCCTCAAAATCGTGAAGTTACTCCTAGGGATGGTGGAGATAGTATGGCGCGAGTTGAGGATATGTTGCACAAAATGATGAGGAGGTTCGATGCTAGTGATGAGCACATTAAAGAGTTAAGGGGTGATTTAGCTAGTATTGGGCAAAAAGTTGATACACATGCAATTTCGATTAAACAGATCGAATTGGGAATGGCCCAATTATCTGTGACAGTGAACACACGGCAACCGGGCACTTTTCCTAGCAACACTGACCAAAATCCACAGAATGATGCGCACTGTATGGCAATCACTACTCGGGGTGGTAAACAAACCATTGACCCACCTATGCCATCTACTGAGGAAAATGTGAGAAAGGATAATGATAGTGTGGTAAAGGGTAGTGGTGAAGCAGAGGAAAGTAATGGAAAAGATGCAGAAGTACCTATCAAGCTAATTCCCATGCCTATGCCACCACCACCCTTCCCTCAGAGATTAGTGAAAAAGACCGAGGATGGTAAATATCGGCGTTTCATAACAATGTTGAAGCAGTTTTCTATCAATGTCTCTTTGGTAGAATCTCTAGAACAAATGCCCGGTTATGCCAAATTTATGAAAGATCTGGTCACCAAGAAAAGATCGGTCACTTTCGAGGATGATGATAGACTGCAGCATTGTAGTGCTATTGCTACAAGATCCCTCGTACAAAAGAAAGAAGATCCTAGTGTGTTCACTATTCCTTGTACAGTTGGGTCATTACATTTTGCGAAAGCATTATGTGATCTGGGGGCAAGCATAAATCTCATGCCCCTCTTGATTTACAAGAAATTGGGTTTGGGGAATCGAAAACCCACTGCGATGCGGCTACTGATGGCTGATCGTCCAGTGAAACGGCCTACAGGGATACTCCATGATGTGCTAGTAAAAGTGGAGTCATTCATCTTTCCAGCTGATTTTGTTCTTTGTTGATTGTGAGGTCGATTTTGAAGTGCCTATTATTCTTGGGAGGCCATTCCTTGCTACAGGTAGAGCATTAGTTGATATGGAGAAGGGACAGATGACATTTCGGTTGAATAATGAAGAAGAGACCTTCAATATTTCTACGAACATGAGGCAGAGTGGTGAACTCCAATCGGTATCTGCCATATTCCACAAAGAAAAGATGAAGAAGGAGAATGAACAAAAAATTGCAAAACAAGAATTTATTGTTGGGGATTTGGTGCTTGTAGACAGTTCTGGGTCGCCTTGTCTTCAGGGCAAGATCAAGTCCAAATGGACTGGCCCTTACTTGATTACCCAAGTATTCCCTCATGGAGTAGTTGAGTTAAAAGCCAAGGAGGGAGTGCGGTTTAAGAGGAATAGAGATAGAATAAAACTCTATTTTGGGCATAAAGCATCGGGGAATGATGTGATAGAGGCATACCATCTTTATGAAGTCTGAGTAATCAAGGGTCCCCAGTCGTGCCGCGACATTAAATTAGGCGCTTGTTGGGAGGCAACCAATACTTATAGTCTTTTTAGTAATGGTAGCATTTTTCTACTAATGGGTTTTTTAATTTGCAGGCACATCACCAGGAAATTCTGCAGAAAATTACTCTGCAGCAGTCACTGACGGATACATCGACGGACTGTTGCGCATAGAACGGACCGTCATATGCCTCCGTCATACCAGGTACGTCTTTATCTTATTTTCAAACTAGGGCACACACGACGGAACCAACGATGGGTCGTCACACCTGCGACAGACCGTCGTCGTGGAACCATCGCGTGATTAATGAGTCGTACCCGACTCGACCCGGCTGGAGTCTTTTTCAAAATTAGACCGTTTAAACTCCCCAACCCCTCATTTCACCCCCATTCCTACATTATTCCCCCCCCCCCATTTCCCTCTCTTTTCAACTTCCACATTCTCTTCTCGATCATTTCTCCCCCCACAATTCTCCAAAACCCTAAAAGTGTTAATCTACTAGTCAGAGCTACTGTTGTGGGTGTCTGCCTGACAATCGAGTACTTGTCCATTTGTTTTTCTCCAATTCTAAGGTACGTGTCTCTAATTTCTACTCATTTATCTTGCATTTTTGTTTATTAGTTAGTATTAGCTTAGTTCTTAGTCATATGTTGTTTCTTTTATACGATTCTGTCTAACCTAGGTTAAAAATGTTCGAAATTGCCATGTTTACAACACTAAACATAGGTGCTTTTGCGTTGCTAGTTTCCTAGGTAGTTGGGTTAGACACATGTAGGTCCAAAACACTACAAGTTTGATTTGGGTTCATCGGGGATGCATGGGGTACCCCAAGTTCTATCACTGATCTACAGAACGAGACCCCGATGACGGACCGTCGCGCCCACGACGGACCGTCATAGGGTCCTTTCCAAAAGCCCTAACTCCCCACTGTCCATTTTTTCTAAGTGTCCCCCAACGGACACATGTGACGGACCGTCGTCTTCACGACGGTCCATCCTGCACAACCGTTCTGGTTGTCAGAGACCCTATTTCTAAGGGTCTCTCACTTTTCCTAAGTGTCCTTCAACGGACACATGTGACGGACCGTCATACCCACGATGGTCCGTCCTGCATGACCGTCATGACGGTCAGAGACCCCTCTCCTATGGGTCTTCATATTTTTTCCAAGTGTCCTACGACGGACACCTACGACGCACTCTCGTACCTGTGACGGTCCGTCCTGCACATACCGTCATACTAGTCAGAGACTCTCCTTCAGGGTTCTCCATATATACATATTCTAAGTAATACACGACGTACCCCCTGACGGTCCGTCATAGTCACGACGAGCCGTAACCCGGCCGTCGTGTGTCACTGTTTCTATAGCAATGACATACTATTTTCAATATTTTGTTTGGTATTGTTTTGCTTGTCTTGTTTGCCACTACACGTACTAATATTGATCCGTTACAGGTACTATCTACTATGGCACCCAAGCAAGACCGAATCTACGCACGCGGGCGATCTAAGTCTGTCGCCCCGTCTGCCCGCATGGTCATTGGCCCTGATGAGCGTGACCCTGAGTATGTGCCCCCAGGCACTTCCACCCCTTCCCGTGCTGCACGTGCTCCCAGAGCCACACACAAAGAGGTGGCGTCCGGCGTAGTCGCTTCCTCCCAGTATGATGAGGAGCGCACACTGACCGGCACACCCTCTGGGTCAGCCACAAATGAAGAAGGAGCGTCTGGCTCCTTCGGAGTATCATGGTCAGAGGAATCCTCCGGCTCTGCTGAGGTTCTCGCTTCCGCCACCGCTGCAGCGTCGGCCTCGTCTGATGAGGCTGACAGTTCAGAATCTATATTAGGCTCACCAGCTCAGGACCCCACCCCAGCCACTGACCAGCCCAACCGGTGGTGTGTCAACGGGCAATTTCAAGTCTACTCCGACGCCAAGTTCCTGACTGATAAAGGATTGATGACTCGAACACTCACCTTGGAGGGGCGGGTCCTTACAGCGAGCCTCCCGACGATGCCTCAGATCCACAATCTCTTCACCAGGCATCGCTTGGAGTGGACAGCACGTCCGTTGGGATGTTACAGTGAAGAAATGGTCCGAGAGTTCTACGCATCCTACGTAGCGACACTCCGATCGCAAATAGATGGGCGGGCTGCCCCCGCTAAACAGGCCCCACTGGAGCAGGTCCGAGTACGGGGCGTACAGGTTGACATTTCCCTGCCTGCCATCCGCCGGTTTCTATACAGCAAGGGTCTTGATGCTACTAGAATCCCTCTCACGGCCGAGTTCGACTACCGCTGGCAGATAGTTAAAGATGGCCAGTTCCTACGCGAGCCATCACTGAGAGAGACCACCAAGAGGTGGATGGCCCTGCACCTGTCAGTTGATGGAGAGGGTGCCGACTGGGTGACTGAGCTAAAGGGGGCCATCAAGAAGGCCAACCTCACTTTCACGGCGAAGTTCTTGTGGCTTCTTGTCCGTCACTACCTTTCCCCCACAACCGCTGATAATATCGTTACATCGGATCGAGCAGTGGTGATGGCGGCGATGATAGCCGGGTTCGAGGTGGACTTCGTGTGGCTTCTTCCGGAAGTCAAGCACGAGAGGGCATTCAAGGTCACTACTACTTACCCTTTCCCGTGCATGATCTCTGCCTTCTGCAGGTCCGCAGGTGTGCCTATATGGCACGTAGATCAGCTCAAGACCCCGCAGGGCACTGTTGACGTCGGCCTCATCAGAGATGAGGCCAATGAGTTGGCTCCACACAGAGGGCCCCGTCAAGAGCTGCCCCCACTTGCTTATGATCTTGCTGATACGGTAGCCCAGGCCCTCACGGCTACACAGGCGGCGTCCACTGACACTACACCGGTCGAGTCTATCCCGGGTAGTAGCACTGCCCCGAGCTCCTCTCTCACAGCCCCTCTACCGGCACTGGTCCCGCTTGCTAGGGTCCAAAAAATAGAGGCACAAATGGCTACACTTCTGCATCATATCCATCCGTGGATGCAGAAGTCGATTACTGAGTCAGAAGAGCGCCTAAAGCGGAAAATGGTAAAGTTTACAGAGCGGAAGATCGCAGAGGTTAACCAGCGCTTGGACGCCTTTGAGTTGACGGTGCTAGCCCGACCAGCCCCTCCGGTGGATGTGTCGACTCTTCAGGCTGCAGTTGACAGTCTTCGAGCAGATATCGACACGATCTTAGAGGCTAGGGTGCCGGAGTCTGAGGCCCCTTCTTTCGAGCCTGCTGAGGACACAGTGCTAGCGGCCCTTTTTGCCACTTCAGAGGTTCCACCACCTCCCCCTCAAGAGAATACCAAGAGGCGTAGGGGTCGAGCAGAGGACGAGGCGCGAGCACGGAAGAAGGAGCGCCGAGAGATGGAGGCTGCGAGGAGAGCCTCACTTGCTGAGGAGGAGGCGCACCAGATGAGAGCATCAGAGTTAGCGGCTGGGGCGTCTAGCTCCCGCACTGTGGAGATAGTAGGAGGCACTACTGATAGTGCGGTTGTTGCTGAGGACACTACTGAGGGTGTCCAGATCATAGAGGACGTGGGTTCCGGGGAACCGGACCCACCAGCTTGCTGATCGACGGCGCTTTGCGCCACAGGTTTGCTTCACCTACCACTCTAGTATTTAAATTTTTATGCATTGGGGACAACTGCATGCTTTTTTGTTGGGGTGGGGTAAATGGAAAGTGAGTGTTAGGGTGAAGTCTGAGTAGCCCAATTCACTATCCTCTTTTGGGGTTTTCTTGCCTGTGTTCTTTTTCCCCAAAAGACTGATTACTTTTTCTGTTGAACTGGAATGTTATATCTTTTGTACATAGTTTAATTCTTGAGCTTGATGGCTAAAATGATATCCTGATAAACTGGAAAATGATGCATGACTAGGCATAGTAACTGATAATTGTGTGGATCTAAACATAACAGAGTTACACAATTGCATTACCCTAAGTCTTAAATTCGAACTAGGTGTCTGATAATCTTGTATAGTGATGAGATGTTAAGTGAGTGTGAGGAAAATTCGAATAAGTCCACTATTGGTACTGAGCTAGACTTGCCTGGTTAGTCCTGCTAAAAGTAAGCTGTAATAGACAATTAGGAAAGGATCATAGGCCCTTATTCAATATAGCCCATCTTTAGCCTAAATAGATGAAAACCAAATGAAATTTATCCTTCTTTGATCCAAATGATCTGAGCTTAAAAATAGACCTTTCTTTTTCACCCCAACCGATCTCTTTTGGGAACAATGTGTTGGCCCTGGTCCCTCCTTGGACATGTGCACCTCAGCTTATGCAAAAAGCATAAGTTGAGGGTGGCTAATGCAGCAAACAACCTTCATATGGCCCTGACCCAACTTTGGGTATTGTGTACCTTGACTCATGGCAAAGTCATGAGTTGAGGGTGGCTATTATGAGGAATGCTCTGGAAAGTGGGGTTGAAAGAACAAAGAGAGAGAAATAACAAAAGTAAAGTGACTCAAGAATTATTTGAAAGAAAAGTAAAGAAAAAGTAAAATATACAAGAATACAAGCAAGAAAAGAAGAGTGTCACTTACACAAATGAAGAAAGAAGAGAAAATAGCAAGGTGAAAGAATATGAGAAACTGGCCAAGATAAAATGACAGAAAGTGGAAGGTTTAGCCGATATGTCAAGGAGGGCAAAAAGTCACTAAAGTATACCTAAATATACCCTACCTGACCCTGAGCCTATGTTACAAGCCAAGAATGTCCTATCGTGATCCTAACGGTTGTATAGCGAACTTAAGGCAGTGAAAATAAGGGCAAGCTTATGGAAATAGGTATGAATGAGTGTGACTTTGTTCTGAGAGCGAGTGTTTAAAAGTAATCCTTATACTCAAATTGAAATCATTGTGTGAAAAATGAGGATTTTGTTTTGAAGTGAGGACACTAGTTGCAATACCAGAAGTGTTAGCACCTCAATGAGAAATTGAAGAGGATAGGTGTTAGTGCATGGTGAGTCTGTGTCATGTTCTGATCCCACATAGTTCAAGCCTAATAGTGATAACATGCATAGATTTGATGAGATTAATCGGTATTGATAGCCAACTGATTGCAAAGGATAAAACATGGATACTATTGTACAAAGATTTTGTATTGAGTCATAGTGCGTCGCTTGAGGACAAACAACGAATTTAAGTTGAGGGTGTTGATATACCGTGGTTTCACGGTATTATTAATACTTTTTCCTTAAGTTTAGTGTGTCCAAAAGCCTTTTTGTGCTAATTTTTATATAAGTTTCTTTTTATTTTGCAGGAAATCTGTCCAAAACTGAATGCGGAGATTTTGAGCGAAAAAATGCAAAAGATACCACCTACGGAGCTTATGACGGTCCGTCGTGCTTGTGACGGTGAGTAGGTGGCAGCGTAGTGCAGCTGCTGAAGGAAGATGGGGAAGTCTGACCAAGTGTGGGGTTACGAAGCTTGTGACGGTCCGTCGTGTCTATGACGGTCCGTCCTGCAGGTTCGTCATGAAGTTCAGAGAAGTGATCCCAGTATCCATATTCCAAGAGTTGAAGTGTTTTGAAATGAAGGCCCTCGACATACCGTTGTGCCTATGACGGTCCGTCATACTTGCCGTCGAGGGTAATGAAGAAGAGTAGCAGAAGAAATTGCATATGTATGGGACGACGGAGTCCATGACGGTCCGTCATGACCATGACGATCCGTCGCGAGGTCCGTCGACTCAGCCGCGTTTTGGCAGATTTCCAGCAAATAGAGTCCTTGTTTAATTAGGTTTTTATTTTCTATAAATAGTTCGAAAAACCTCGTTTTTGAGGTTAGACTCGGAGACTGTTAGACTCGGAGACTGTTAGACTCTGTTAGGTTAGACTTTGGATTGTTAGACATCATATTATTAGACTCTTTGTATTAGTGTGAGACTTTTGATTATCATTGATTGTTGGTGATTTGTGGTGATTAATCAAGCAAACTTTCGGATTTTATTCTTTCTCATTGAAGTAAGTACATGAATTCTTATTTAATATATTTGAATATTGTGATTATGACTATGAGTAACTAAACTCCACAACTAGGTTTGTGGGAACCATAGGCAAAATAATGAGATAAAATCTAACTAAAATAACAATTCTAGAATATTGTCTTGCATGTATTAATAATTCTTTCGCTTAGAAGTCTTTTTAACGGATGGCCAACGTTAGAACTCGCCTTAATGCTACTTGCCGGACCAAGGAGGTAGATAAAAGGAAAAGAATTATAAACATAGATTTAGTGTATACTATCTAATAGGCTAGTATTGATTTGTACGA
>NC_028643.1:47405979-47429137 GCF_001406875.1 Solanum pennellii | reverse complement strand
ATTTTCTAGATGCCGGACCAAGGATTTAGAAATACATAACTTATCACTTTGCATGCAAGATACTAGGAAAGAATTGTTATAGTTAGAATTATCAAGTTATGAACTTGTGGGGAACACATAAACCCTAGTTACTTTTATTAATTGATTAAAATCCAACTTTCAAAGCTGTCAAGTGTCTCTTTTAATTTTGTTAGTTATTTTCACTCATTTAGAATTAGAAACCCCCCCTTTTATTGTTTTAACTTTCCAAGAAAGTCATTGACCAAACAATAGTAATAACAGGTTGAAGTTAAGTCTAGACTATTTTCCTCGTGGGAACGATCCCAACCTCACTAGTTGGGTTATTTACTTGACACGACCGCTTTAGTTCTTATTTGAGAAGTAAGTTTGAGTGTATCAAGGGATGTCCTAGGAGGATGTTCTTATGTTCCTATGCTCTTATGAAATGAATTACATACTTATGTTTATTCTTCATGTTAATGGTCTATATTGCTAAATATCATGATGAATACTCAGGATGCTATGTTATGTGAACTAATACATTAGTTATGATCCTTTGGTTGGCTTACTTGATAAAGTGGGGTTATGGGGCTTCAATTCGTCATTGCACTTGTAAGCTTGGTAAGGGTTTTGAGCAAGGGTTTTTCTGGTAGTATATTATGATGAACTATTTAACATTCTTTGTCGTTATACATGATGTTAGAGTTATTTATGCTATTGTAGTATAATGTGAGGAACTCTTGAACATGCTTTGTTGTTATACATGATGATAGAGTTGTTTTGGCTATTGTAGTATAAATTTATGAACTCTTGAACATGCTTTGTTGTTAACACATATTTACTTGACTTAACTTGATAATGTTTGTGTTGTGTTTAATATGCTATTGTCTTAAGGAATATATGGTTATTGTCTTATAGATTTTATTGGATGTGCATAAGGCTTTACAAAAGTAACAAGGCATGATTTTCATCAATGTCCCTTTTGGGATGATTTCTAGGTTCTATGTGCATATGTTTCCATAATTAGTACTAAGTGTTGTACTAACCCATATTTTTCCCTTTTTCCAAAACATTTTATATTTCGGTCGTTCAAGGGTTTGTGGAAAATTTGCATGAAGTCTTGGATCATTTCTCAAAGTTTTTATATGTCCTTAACATATGAGGATGGTACCTTTTCTCATTCTATGTATGTGACTTGTTATAGCCTAATGACATTTGTTCCACACTTATTGTTCAAGACATTGTTATAAGCCCTAAGTGGCAATTATACATTCGTGTAAGGGCTATGTCTGAATTGTTCTATTTCGACTTAGATGGTTTTATATGAGACATCTCTATTAGACTCTATATTGTGTATGTTGTAGATATGACATAAAAGTAGAAGCCTAAGTAAGCTTCCTATGTTATGAGTCTAATGAACTGCCCAAGTGCATATTATGTGTAAGCAAGAGGTCTATGTAAACCTCAAGATGTAGATTATGATGAAAATTTTTAATTTTCCTCACTTTTTAACCTATGATATGTAATGATGAATGCTAAAAGGCTAGTCTTATTCCTCTTCTAGGACGACAACGCTGGTTACGTCTAGGGAGTGCTCCAGGGATGTGACAAATACCGACTTCCGGATATCGGTAAAATTAAATAGTATGTAACTATATTAATTTTCATTAAAATATTTATGTAGTGACTTCCTTAAAAATTAATAAATCAATCTTTAAAATTAACATTCAATAAATCATCCTCCGGATGAGGATTTTATATAAGTTAAAATATAAATTTATATAAAATACCTAACATTCGATGTCAATATTATGTAATTAATATGATTTCTCTTTATTTATCTTGAAACTTAATGTGATATCAACCTCATGAAATCGGTATTTTTTATTAAATCTAATTAATAATAATAAAAGTGAAATTTGCAGGTCGATTTGATTGAAATATATGTATTAATAATAGTGTTTTATTGTGCATAAAATTAAATTTAATTTTACATCTATAATTCATATTTAAAAAAGTGTAACAATTTTGTATAATATTATAAAGTATAAGTTAGAATTTGTCCATATAATTTTAATTCATAAAATTGATCTCAAGAGATGAGTTTATATTAAAATAAATTTCTAAATACTGACCTTAAGAGGTCAATATATTAAATTATTATTTAATTTAAATAATATCGATTTCACGATGTCAATATATATTGAATTTTTTAAAGATAGATATTTATTTTAGGTGTACCAGAATCTCGTGGTCGGTGATTTCATACTATTTTAAAAAGAATCATAATTTCAAAACCCTAAGTCAATATTTTTATTCCAAGACTCTTACTTATCCCTTACGCCCGACCCACTCCTGAACATTGCTCACCCCACACATCCCCAATCGGCGCAACTGCTGAAGGTCGCACCACCATGCTCGACTGGTGCGCCTCGTCGATCAGAAGCAACAACAACACACCACAATAGTAGAGCATAGGATGTAGCAGCAGCGGGTGGGTGGTAGCAGCAACAACCTCCGACATCAGCTACAAACAGAGGGAGTGTAAATTAGAACACGCCGCTTAAGAGGGTAAGTGTATCTTACTTGATTAATTTAATTTCATTCTTGTCCTTTATATTCATCTGGTTCTTTATATGATCTCATGTTTATCTTCAAACTTTGTTGTAAAACCCCAAAATTTTTATCCATTTTTCAATGTCCAAATAGAATTTTCGATAAGCATTTCTAAAGAAAATAGGCATTTCACATAATTTGCGTTGACTAGATTGTCTAAAATATTAGTCGTGCGATATTATACGTAGTACGATCTATTAGAATTAAAAAGCCATCATTAACCATTACAATGTTCATATATGGAAAGGTACAAACTATTGTATGGTGATGGTCAAAGTTAATGTTCTACGAATTCAAGGTAAGAATGGATATACATTAAATTCACATCATATACATTTAAATTCCCTGTTAATTCGATCAACAAATATTTAGTTATTTTTTTACAACTGAAAAAATTATGTATGGGCTCCCTAACATCAGGAAGAAGTTCAAGTGAGATTCAAGCTTAAAGCGTCAGAGTTGTTTTCTAGCACATTTTGTGACCATCTGATAAAAACAAATTCCTCAGTTTATGTTTTCAGATCGATGAGATCTTTTACTAGATCATTGGGGTAGTGATGAATCCCAATTTAAAAATGAGGAGTGAGATCGGAACATTGCTCGTATTATCAGAAAAGGTAGGTCTTTGCACACTAGTGGAGCTATAAGCGTAGTTACTAGGAAGTAAAGAATGGTATACTTTATTAATATTGTAATTTTTTTCTTGTTTGTTAAATAGCTTTTTCAAATTAATGAGATCATATTATATATATGTTATTTGTCGGAAAAATAGTTGGGTAACTTGTAGTTATGGAAGAGATGTTCAAGGTTACTCACATCAAGGAGAGTACGAACGCCGTATAAGAAGAAAGATGGATTGAGCCAAGTGCTCCGGAGACATATGTAAGAACTCCAGTACAACTGATATTTTTTTCTTTTCATTGTATAGATTACATTCTTATTAATAGAGTACATTATTTAAATTATAGTATAGGTTTATATGAATATCTCAGGAATATCGTAGTACTCTACTTGTTGAGTGTCGGGACTGATCATTTATACAAAAAGAAAATGAGAATCTTTGGACACATAGTGTAGGTTAACTAATTAGAGGTTCAGTTGATGTCTACCTGAAAAATGTATCAGAAGAAGAAATCTCGGTATTTTGGTTCATCATCCTTAAGCTTCGATGGCAGGGATAGAGGGACAATATTTGGAATGAAGGATAAGATAGTTTTTATCAATGCCGAGCTTTTGGCATAGCCAATTGTGAGAAGAAGAGAGAATAAAGAGAGCGGAAGAGAGATGATGAGACAAGAGCAAGAGGTATGCAACTCTTTAGGCCCAACTAACTTTTCTTTTTTAATCATGAAATATTCTTCCTCCATGTCCAGCCTGCAGTGATGAATCTAATTAGGAAGGTGATGAGAGTTATAAGTTTTATAAGCAGAGTGGAGGTGATGAGAATGATAAATCGGATAAGGAGAGTGAGGCTGATGAGGAGTATTTGTATCTATTTATCATTTTAGACTTCTATTCTTTTGGAATTGTTTGATCGTATTTTTTTTTAAATTTGGTGCAGTTTTCTTTAAAATAGTTTAATGTATACGCTACAAATATTGTGTTATTTTGATTGGATGAAGTTTATTTTTGAATATCGAATTCTTTGGGTTGATTTGGTATAAATATGCAGGAGGGTAACTAAAATTGCAGCAATTTTCTTTAAAATTTGTAGCAGAAAACAGACCTCTATAGTTGAGAATCACAAAAAAAAAATAACAAAAAAAAACGACCTCCGGAAATCAAAATCTCAAAAATAACAAGACAAAAAAATATTGAGTTACAGAGGTCATAATCTAAAAAACAATAAATAATAACACCAACATATGTACGTCAGAATATTAAAACTTAAAATGGAGACACCGACCTCCAGAGCTTAGAATCTTAAAAAATAGAAAATAAGGATAGACCTTAATAATGATCGATGTCGAATTAGAGACTACATGTTGGTTATGATGTGTTAACGTCATAAAATGGTAAATAATAGAGTTTATAGGCAGTGGGTAATGTTTGGAAGAGTTTTGAGGTAAAACGTTAAAGAACATCCGGAAACTAGTCGAAGTTTAACTAGTGTCTCGTAGTGTTTTCTAGTGTAGCTTTGGGAAATGGTTTGAGGGTAAAATTGAGTATTTATGGATCCTACACATATCATGACATGTAAAGGGTAAAAAATTTCAAGAACAGCGCCCCGGAGAACAGCCTATACGTCCCCAAGGAAGACTCGTACATAACCAATGGAAGCTGCCGCGCCAGCCAAGAAATGAGGGTGGCTGCGCATCGAGCAACATTCACTGAAATGGGAAAAAGTTTTCCCCGATACACGGGCCATCATGAAACATTTTTTCCCATGATTTTCCAGAACCAAGAAATTCATCCGAAACTCGCAGTAAACTCCTTGTTTTGATCTCGTCATTTTTAAGTAAAACTTGAATTTTTTAAAATGTCCTATAAATGCAGGGGTCTTAAGGTTCATTTGGGGATGACTTATTGATGGTTAATGAGTCTTTTTAAGACCTTAAAATCACCAATCGAATCTAAAACCCTCAACTGAAAGCAAAACCTCTCCATTCTGCTCTCGAAAACCTCCATTATTGAAACTTTAAAGCTCCAAGAAGAAGGCAGATTTCCAAGCTTTTTTCTCTATCAATTTCATGTTTTAATATTCTATATAAAGGTATGGTTTTCATCCTTTAATTCCCTTCAATTAAAGGAGCGAATTCCAAATGGTTCCACAGATGATCAAAAAAATAAATTCTTCTATTTCAACTTCTTGCCATGAGTTGTGCCATGAAACGATTTGAAACAATGTTTTATGATATATTTGATATTAATTGAATGATTTTGTATCCAATTAATTATGAATCCTTTCAAATCATGCGATAATTATTTTGACTATATTATGGGTGATTTGATCATGTCTCTATACTATTGAATTCTTATGTAGTTTAGTTTGGGAAATTGAATTATCAAATATGTTAGGATTGTATGTATGTTGTCCTAAATTGATGAATTCATATTGTAGTATATTTGATCATTTCTTATTGTGATTATCGGATTGAATTGGTGTTTATGGCTATTTCTAGGAGACTTGGTGTATTGGATTTGTTGAATTGGCTATCGATTGGAAGTGTGATGATTGAATTTGTGGTAAGTTGACCTAACCTTCTCTATATTGTTTAGTATAGATGCTTTGATTGTTATGTTTGGTATGATCAACTTATAAAGGCGGTGCTTATGTGATATACTTGTGAAGAATGTGGCATCATCGACATTACTTTATGAATTATGATATTATCATGTTATAACATGAATATGTGAGTATTGTAAAGGTCTATATGACATATGTATTTAGATGTGAAGTCAAAGTATGTGTCCTCCTAATAGATTATAGGTGATCATGATAGGTTATAGTGATTCCTTAAATGTGTATACTTGATGTTGCAGTGTGAATCTTCCTAATTGAATATATGAACATTATGACGAGTTATGCTTATGTTTCCATAGTAGTGTGTAGTGTGACTTGTAAGTATGCTTAGTTGACCCTATATGCTACTTTAAAGATATTGTACGTTTGTTAAGATAATAATAAAAGTGTGTCTTTTTTTGGTAGACCTATGTCCCTTACTTAATACATGAAGAGTATGAATATGAATCCTTGACTTAGTAGGCTAAAGCACCTTTGTCATTAATGTACATTCATGAATGAAATATGATCTTTAATATAGAAAAAAAGGTCATTTATGTGGAACCTTTTAGAAAGAATATTGTGATATCCTTGAAGTTTATTGATTTAACGGTGTCCTTCTCGTATGAATGGTTGACTTAGGGTTGGTTGGCTAGAACGACATGAATCATCCATAGGAAAGTCATTGAGCTATAATAACCATTATAGGCAGCCCTAGTGGACCCTCCTTGGTAAGGTGTAGCATGATTTTGTTTTGTACAAGATATGGTACCTCTTCATGTACTCCTTTATTGAAATACTATATGATAACAAAGGCTAGCACAATGTGACTATGCCTACATGGGATGTGCCCTAATTGTACCATTGGCAAGTAGAACATTTTCTATCGGAGTAGGTTCATCACTCTGGATTCCATGCATATATAATATGATCTATGTCAGTTAACATCTATGCTCATCATGTAGGATACATGCTAGTGTTGGATAAGTTCTACGAAGTTTAGGTAGTTTAATGGGACGCTATCTACACATTGCACGATTAGAATTTTGAAGATGTTAGTATGTGAGTCGCTAGGTATTCTCCAAGACCATTAAGTGAATGTCCTTAAGAGTTGAATGTCTTCGTAATGAAGTGAAGGTATCTTGGGTAGCTTTGACGTCTTTCTTGGTAGGCTTGGATAGGGTGTATGGGCGATCTCTTAATGTCTTACTTAGGTGAGTCTTAGAGTAACTCAAGGTAGAGAGTTTGATTAATTAAATGGGAATAATGTTATCTTAGGTAGTGTAAAGTATCTCTTTAGTGTATGTGAAGAGATTGTATGGGAGGTTGCTTCAAAATTCACTCATGTTAGTCTTATAATAACCTTTGGTAGGAGTATCTCATTTTTATATGTGTTATTGATGCCATCTTGTGATATGTGACTTATATGTAAATGTCGTGTGACATGTGCTTCTTATTTATTATGATGTGATGTTTTTAATAAAAAAGAACATGTTTCTCATCAATGTTCGTTTGTCATGATTTTATGCATTATGTCATACTTAGTACAACGAATGTACTAATTCCATATATTTTGTCTAAATCTAAAGTTTTAGGTGGAAGGTGAGAGGCATTTTCAAGCAAAGCATGGAAATTAGGACTCTTTCAAGCAAAGTTGGTGTATCTCATCACTTGATTCGAGGACATTAGTATATTTGATTTCATTCATTCATAGCATTATAATAGACTAAGTTTCTTATTTTGATGGTATTTGTCGTGTCCCAACTATTCATGAATCTAAATTTGGTGTGTTGAAACATAGTGTTTTCCATTGTTTTATCTAAAAGATGTTTTAAAATATTATTCGTGTGAAAATATTTAATTTTATACTACTTTTCATACATGTATGCAATCAATGATGTCTAAGGGCTTTTACAGGACCTCCGAGAGGTCAAGTATGCGGTGTGACGATTTGAGCATGCCTTTACTTCTAGGGTGTACTCTCTGGTCGTTACATCGACCTCTGAAGGTTAAATCTAAAAAATAGAAAATAAAGATGCCTACCTCTGGAGGTTTGAATCTCAAAAATAAAAAAATTAAATACCAACCTTCGAAAGTCAGAATTTAACAATAAAAAATAAAAATACCAACCTCCAATGGTCAGAATCTCATAAATAGAAAATAAGGTGACCTTCGGATGTTAGATCTCATAAATGAAAAATAAGGATACCGACCTCTAGAGGTCAGAATCTCACAAATAAAAAAATAAGAATATTGACCTACGGAGATTAGAATATTAAATATAAAAAATAAAAATAACGACCCCCATAGTTTGGAATTTTAAAATTAACAAAACTAAAATTAAAATATACCCACATCGTAATGTTGGTATTTCATAATATGAGAAATGAATCTACTGATCTCAAAAAGATGGAATTAATAATAGAAAAAAAAAAGTAAAAACCTCTAGGGGTCGGAATCGAATAAAAGCAATGATTTTTCTAACCTCAGTTGGGATTTCTCTTTTTGGTTGGTATTTCAGGAAATACCGACCTCCAGAGGTCACTATTCATTATTTTTTAATAGTGCACATTCTTGGCATTAGCTCTACGAGGAGGTATGATTTGAAACTTAGAACGTTGAGTTAAAACAAGGAATTAGATCATAATTTACTCACTATAACAGTAAAAGAAAAGTTGAGATTTTTTTGAAACACTTTGATGTCTCCCAATCATTAGATGTGGTGCACACTTCACACCGTAAAAGGACTGTACTTAGTAAGGCTTTTCGGACATCCTAGGACTCTTAAATGTAATGCTCTGATGCAAAGTTTGTTACACCCGATCCTTCCCCATGGGTGCGGACACGAGACCTAGGACCACGAATAACACAAAGCTAAGCCTGCTTGCATAAATTAAGCAAATTATGTTAACAAAATAATACAAAAGCTTAAATATCATTTAAGATAAGAGTGATGGGGAATAACGATTAAAAACTGCATATAGATAATCAGAGAGTTCATAACAAAAGAAATATAAAACTTAAATTATAAGTTGAATCAAAATTATGTTCGGAAGTATCCTCTAACTAACTAGAAGTGTTGGGATATTCCCGAGCTAAATCTAGCAAAACTAAATCTAAATATTAAAGGCATACAAGATATCATGTCACTAGTCCAAGGACTAACCACTAATGCTGCTGACTAAAGATCAAGAACCTATCTATACAGGATCTGAGTTTAGCAGACTAAACCTATATCTTGAGAAGATGCAGCACAGAGTATGTGTTCAGTACTTTAAAGGTGTTGAGCATATAGGATAGACTAAAGGTGAATAATAATATATTGAACAAGCAATAAAAGAATTACATAATATGAACATGAAAATGTTACTGAAAATAATGAACATGAAAAATGATACTGAAAATGATGAACACGATTAATTAATGCAATGACCAAGTTTATAGCTTGTTAAATTGAATACTAAAAAAGACTGATAACATGGTCATTGTAAAAGAATTTAAATGTATTATACGGGAGCTACTAACAATTGAAAAAAAGTCATATGAGATAAATGTGATGTTGGATGTATACACCCAATCAAGAGGACCAAGTATACCCTTCCGGATGTATACAACCATGCTAGTGTGATCACTAAAATAATGCCCACATATGGGACTTACAACTTACGGGGTACGTAGTTTTGGGACATGAGGATTGTTGGCCCTACTCCACTCGGTATTGTGCTTCTCCCACTTCATTTAAGTAATTTAATATTTTATTAGTGAAGTTATGTAATACTAGGTAGATCAAATACATCAATGAAACTTATGAAAATATAACAATTATGATTGATAATGTGAAATTTGTAGATTGTAGCATGTGTCTATCTGGAATATTTGAATAGTCTTACCTAACATGCATTATTCATGAACTAACAAAAATATACAACTAAGATTCTGAATATCATAAGAGAAACTGTGAAATAGCATGATAGTCTAATTGGGATCGTTTATATAACTATTTTATAATAACCTTCTAATGTTATAGAAACCCCAAATCTAGATAATAGTAAGGGAATCAAGATTTTTACTGAAAATATAGGGTCCCAATGGATGAAAGCAACCCTTTGTGAAATCCCACATACCTAGTGATGAAACTCAAGGAGGAATATATCTATTTAGGGACTAAAACGGATGGAACTTGTTGCATTCTTGAACTAGGGTTGGTCCACCTCATTCTTATCTTGAATTCTTATTTCTATGTTTTGGTGAATTATATGAATTTACTATATTCAAATTATGATTCTAGGCTAAAAAAACAAAAACTACGTAGTTAAGGGGCTTAAAGCATAAGAAATGGAACAAAAGACCACTAATGTAACTACTATAAGGATCTCCAACGGACGGGACCGATTCATCATCGATCGACATATAGTTCGTGCTGGTGAACCGCATTCATGACTGGGGTCTAGAGATTTGGGGTCTGATCCACAGATGTGGACCACAATACATGACATAGCCTACAATCTGTAGGTCCGAACGTTGGTGTACATTTTTAATAAATTTTTGGGGTTGATCTAAAAGATGGTTGCGAATGTGAACAACCGACCACCAGCATGGGTCGTGGGTAACTCGACGGTCCTTAGGCGAAAATCGTGGGTTTCTTCAATAAGGTCTTTTTTTTATTTGGGGTTTTATACAAATCATAAAAAAAAAACCCAACAATATCCAGATGAATTAGAAACTCGAGAAGAACTAAAAACAACAAAGTGAATCAATGCAAATGACTTAGTCACCTTCCTAGTATTTAAAGGATAAGTAGCGACGTCATTAATCTAAAACGCAAATATAAAAATATAAGTAAGAGAAATCACATTCTAAGAAGAAAATTGGGAATAATACTTTAATGTAGTCGAAGAAACCATGATAAATCTATGATACCACACCCATATTTGGTGTTGTTTAACTATACAAGAACCTTGACTTGTTAGAGCAATACCATGGCGTACAACATCCAAATAATATATCCCTCCTCTTTTAGTACGACATCCAATAATTTTCTTTTTGTTGATGTCCTGAAACATACATAAATGAGGACTCATTAATTTACCTAGACAATGTAATTGATATGTTTTTTGAGACATAGATAGAAGATTATTGGATAGTGAAGTAACAAATCATGATTTCTCTAGAAACAAGAATGGAGTAGACCATGGTTCCAGCAATAGTAACTGGAAATGATACACCATTTGCATTGGACATATGTGAACGGCATGGCTTATTAATAGCTTGTAGAAGCACCTCATCAAACATCATATGATCAGTGTCTCCAAAGTCAATAACCTATACTGTGTCATAATTAGAATCCCTACTAATGAGAGTTGATCAATTATTACCAGATGAGTGTGTAGGTATAACTAAATCAGAATAACTACTTCTAGTTGAAACCAAAGTTGTTTCAACAATTGGGATTGATGTGCTAGATAAAACCATATCAACTTGCAGATAATATTTATCACCATCCTTTCGATTTTACCGTTCATTGGGTTTCATTTCATTTGAACAATCCCACCACTCTGCATATCCTTACATTTTAAAATATTTTTCAGCTGCATGTTTACGATTACCACAATGAGTACAACCTTTCTCACCATTTCTACGATATTTTAAATGGTAACGATTCTTGATAAAAGAAGACTTTGCTTCCATAGCCATACTGAAATCTGTATTATTATTTAATTTTAGGGTCCTCCATTGCTCTTCACTTCGAACCATACAAAAAAAGTCAGGAAAAGGTTTTCAGGGAAGACTATCACTTCGTACCCAATGATAAATATCATCCAGACCAGCTAGGATGACATACACACGTTCTTCTTCAATTTCCTTCCGTCGGTTCTAGAAAACATCAGGTTAGAGTGAATGAAATGGGTTTAGAATAATCTAGTTCCTCACATATTTTGTACAAATATTCAAAGTATGTAGGCATTATTTTCACCTCTTGTTTCATAATCATTGGTTGAAAAGATAGATCATAAATCAATGATTTATCAAACCCCATCGTATTATGTCTGAGACACGGTGTCCCAAATCATATGGTCGTTGGAAGACGAATAAATAAGCTCAAAATGTAGGGTTTCTATTGCACCGACGAGCCAACTTTTAGAAATAGCATTATCCATACTCCACTTTTCATAAGTATCATCAATTGTAAGAGGCTCTATAACTATTCCAGACAAATATCCCATTTTTCCCTTACAACAAACATTTCAACAACTTTAGACCAAATAGAGAAGTTCCTGCCATTGAGTTTTACATCGAAATGAATGTTTATAGGTTGCTGAACAATATTTTACTCTTATAAAATTTACCCATGGTATAATAAATGTAGGTAAAAGAAAGGTAACTATTAGAAGATTAATCTTGCTCTAATACCAATTAAATATAAGTATAAGAACGTACTTTCATTATGATTAGAGATACAGTATATAGAAAAACAACGATATGGGAAGATATTTACAATATCAATGAATATACTACTACAATGCCACAACATATTCTAATTGATCGAGAACCAAGCTACTCATTAAGTCTAATAGATTTCGATAACAAATGTTAATAAAATATTCTTATTTGGTATAGGATGTTCTCACCTCATCTTTGTGAACATAAAGAATAGATACAATTTGAGCTAGTAATTTTTTTGTTGAATGACCTAGACTACATTACTTTGTGTCACTCTCTTCTTTTCATTTTCTGGTTTTTTTATGGGACCTTGGTGGAATGTTGTTGAGAGAAAAGCCCAATAGGGAATCCATCAAATAGTATAGTATAAACCAATCAACTGTGTGCTTGTATTTCTTCAACCATTTATAATAGTTAAGGGAGTTTATTAATAGTTCTTTATTTCTAGGAATATGAGATTTTTGATTGAAAATACAATCGAGTTGAGGATCTTAGAGTTGCAAGAGAAGAAGAAACTAGTTTTTGAAGGGTAAGTTTCTCTCATGTTCGTTGTGCAAGTTGAATATGTGTTAAGAGAAAATTATTAGACAACTTGAAACTTTAAATAATTTTGATATATTTCTTTTGAAAAATGATATCAAGAAAAATTAAGAGTATAAAAAAAGTATTTTGTATCCTCTAGAATATATAATATTAGGCTAAGATTGTCACAACCAAGTAGCACCCCCTAGACGTAATTGGCGTCTTTGTCCTAAAATAGGCCTTATACTTGACCTAAGCATACATCATTGCATATCACAGGTAGAAAAAATGATAATTAAGAACATCTAAATTGATGTATATATATGTATACATACATATATATGTTTACACACATACAAAATATATATATATATATATATATATATATGTATGTATATATATGTATGTATGTATATATATGTATGTATGTTTATTACAATATGCCACATATAGACTTACAACAAAGTCTCAAATATAAGGAAAGAGCAATTGTCTTAGACATAATCAATATCATTTTTAGAGTAAAAAGTGGCATTATCCTCATACTTTAGGACTCACCAATAACTTGGGAAATTTTCCAAGTCATCCTTCAAAGTGGCTTGAGACCATTAATGGCCCGAACCTACATAACTATAGAAATATAAAGAATATTGGTTAGTACAAGCCAACATGTACTATGTATGGAAACATATTCAGGAAAAACCATTAAAATCATGCTCAAAGGGACATTTTATTCAAAATCATGCTAAGTCACTTTCAAAACCATTATTCACATACAAGAGAATATAGAAGTCAATAATCATACTAACATTAATACATGTTCATATCTAACACCAGACCAACATCATCATAAAGCCATTTTCATATCTTAGAGTTCATAACATTAAAGCATACAAAACACTTACTCAAAATTCCTCCCAAGCCTACAAGTCCAATGCTCATGAGCCTCATAACCCCACAAAACCAAGTAAACTAGGAAAGATACCATAATCAATGTCGATATTTCATATAACATCATATAATGAATAGTCATCATCATATATATCAACATATAAATATCATGCTCATCAAATGAAGACAACATTGTATTAGGTCAACATCATGTAAAGTCAACATTTCGATTTCATTCATAAAATAAGTACCTACGAACATCCTTTTGGACTCCCCTCAAGGCCAACTTGTGCAATGCGTACGTAAAGACTCATACCCTTACAAACACTAACTAGAACACTTTAAGTCACCCTAGTTAGTATTCACTTTATTATTGTCATCCATTCATATTTTTTCAGAAACAATCCCCTTAGCGACAATAAATAATGTTAGCTAAACATGGAATCCGGTTTAATGAAAACCTACCCTGAAAGAAGGTGCTTTACTTGCCAAGGTAGAACAAAAGATGAACATAGCATTCTTGGTGGATCCATTAGCTAGTTTTCCTATAGGGGTACATAGTTAAGAAACTAGGAGATATGTATTCGAAACCCTCTTTATGCACATTTTATTATAGTCTCCATCTCCTGAGAACCATTGTGAACCTACCTTCCCATATTGGGATAGGACACCTCTCATATGTATTTTTCTCGGTGCCAACCTGAAGTCCCTTTTTAAAATGTCATTAAGCCACTATTAAACTTTAGTTTACAATATAGGCCTTAGGGACTAACCCTTGTATAATCATTATCATAGTTCCTTAGGTATTGACTTAGAACTTCCTTTAATTACATCTCTTAATTAGTGATATTATCACATCATAGTCATATCATAATAAGGCAAAGAAGAGAATCATATTCATCCTTGCATGATTATACCCCTATCAAGATCTCACAATTCAACATACTCATAACATGCAATAATATTCATTATATCATAATCTTCTTAATCTATTCACATAATCATTACTCAATTGAACATCATCATAAAGAATAAAACATCATTTTTGAAGTAGAGAACTCATGATCATAAAAGTCTTACCAATATCTTCCAAGACTCTCCTTGAAGATTTCACCATAAACTCCACATATTCATACATAAATTCACTCATTATCATCTTATAATAGGAAAATATACACGAACTAAGTAAATTGCATCATCCTTAATAACCAATAAACCTAATTCATAGCATAGGGTTATGGAAAGGGATAATCATGGATATTTTTAGACAAACTAGGTCAAAGCCTAAGGAATTACAACAATTAGACAATAAAAATCATAATCTATCATTATTGTTTAATACTATACAACATTTAATCATTTTTAAAAAGTAATCCACGAATTGGATGAAAACCATAATTTTATACATCTTTGGAAACCAATTTTTAGGAGCTTCTTGGGGAAAAGTATCAAAAGAATTAATAGCTTCCATACCTTAATAATACTTGAATAATAATGGAAGAAAACTTGAATCTTGAATCCCTAATGAATCTTTGACTTTGGTCTTCAATGGTGGTCTTTGGGTAGTGAGAGAAAGTAGAGAGAAGGGAAAGTCAATTTGGTTCGGAAAACTAGTGAATTTGAAGTAATGTGTCGTAGTGTTTTTTAGTGGAATTTTGGGAAATGGTTTGAGAGTAAAAAAAATTGATTATTAATGTATCCTACACATAGACATGTAAAGGGTCTAAACGTTAGAGAACGATACCCCGGGAACCAGCCTAAGGGTCCTCAAGGAGGACCCAAACATGGCCAACGCAAGCTCCCGCGCCAGCCGATAAATGGGGGTGGCTGCGCGTCGCGCAACATGCACTGAAATTGGAAAAAGCTTTCCCTTTGACGCGGGTCCATCACGAACAATTTTGTCCCAAAATTTTTCAGAACCAAAAATAAAAAATGCCTCCGCGACTCACACTAAGCTGCTTGTTTTGATCTTGTCATTTTTACGTCAAATTTGAATTGGCTAAAATGTCCTATAAATGAAGGGGTCATTAGGGTCATTTGGAGATGACTTATTGACTGTAAATGAGTCTTTTTAATCCCCTAAAATCTCAAAAACCTCCATTGTTGATATTCTATATTAAGGTACGGTTTTCATACTTAAATTCTCTTCTATTAGAGGAGCCAATTCCAAATTTTATCAAAGATGATCAAAACAATAAATTCTTCTATTTCAACTTCTATCCATGGGTTCTTGAATTAAATGATTTCAAATAATGATTTATGAATAATTTATGTTAATTGAATGATTTTAGATCAAATTACTCATAAATCCATGCAAATCATGCAATCATTATTTTGACTATATTATGGGTGATTTAATCATGTCGCTATACTATTGAATTCTCGTGTAGTTTACTTTAGGCTATTTAACTATGAAATATATTAGGATTGTATGTATGATGTCCTAAATTCATGAATTCATCTGTTAGTACAATGGACCATTGTTTATTTCAATTCTTTGATTGATAGGTGACTATGGCTATTGGTAAGATCCATGGTGTATTGGATAGGTTATATTGGCTATGGATTGGAAGTGTTATGATTGAATTGTTTGTATGTAGACGTAAACTTCTCTATATTTTTTAGTATAGGTACTTCGATTGTGATTTTTTGTATGCTCCACTTTTGAAGGCGGTGCTTATGTGATTTACTTGTAAAGAATGTGGCATCGTCGGCATTACTTTATGAATTATGATATTATCATTTTATAACTTAAATATACGAGCATTGTAAAGGTCTTTATGACTTATGTATATAGATGTAATGTCAAAGTATGTGTCCTTCTATAGATTATAGGTTATCATGATAGGATATAGTCATGCCTTAAGTGTGTATGCTTGATGTTGGTGTGTGAATCTTCTTAATTAAATATATGAACATTATGATGAGTTATGTTGATGTTTCCATAGTAATGTATACGGTGACTTGTAACTATTCTTAGTTTACACTATATGCTACTTCAAAGATATTGTACGTTTGTTACGATGATATTAAAAGTGTGTGTTGTTATGGTAGACCTATGTACTTGATACATGAAGAGTATATATATGAATCCTTGACTTAGGAGGCTAAAGTACCGTTGTCTTGAATGTATATGCATGAATGAAATATGATCTTAAATATAGCAACGAAGGTTATTTATGTGGAACCTTTTAGAAAGACGGTTATGATATCCTTTAAGTTGTAAGATGTAATGATACCCTTATCGTGTGAATGGTGGACTCAGGGTTTGTTGGCTGGAATGGCATGAATCATCCTTAGGAAAGTCATTGAGATATCTTAATAACCATTGTGGGCAGCCCTAGTGGACCCTCCTTGGTTTGGTGTAGCATGATATGGTTATGAACAAGATATGGTACCTCTTTATGTACTCATTTATTGAAATGCTCTGTGAGAACAAATGCTAGTACCGAGTGAATATGCCTACATGGGATGTGTCCTAGCTCTATCATTGGCAAGTAGAACACTCTCCATCGGAGTAGGTTCATCACCTTTTGTTCCATGCATAGCTAGTATGGTCTATGTCAGTTATTGTCTATTCTCATCATGTAGAATGCATGCTAGTATTGGATAAGTTCTATGAAGTTTAGGTACTTGAATAGGAAACAATCTCGAGATTGCACGATTAGGCTTTGAAGATGTTAGTATGTGAGTCCCTAGGTATTCTTGAAGACCATTATGTGAATGTCATTAAGAGTTGAATGTATTCTAAATGATTTAATGAACATAAATGACTGAATTGAAGGTATGTTAATAAGAATGTATCTATCTACGGTATCTTTGAGGTTAGTGTAGGTAGTTTTGGGGAAGGTGTATGGGAGATCTCTTAATGTCTTACTTAGGTGAGTCTTGGAATAACTCTAGGTAGAGTGTTTGAATAATGAAATGGGAATAATATTATCTTAGGTAGTCTAATGTATCTCTTTTGTGTATGGGAAAGGATTATATGGGCGATCGCTTAATAATTCACTCATGTGTGTCTTATAATCACCCTTGGTAGGGGGGTATCATGTTTATATGTGTTATTGATGCCATCTTGTGATATGTCACTTATATGTAAAGGTTGTATGACATGTTCTTCTTATATATGATGATATTAAGTTTTAATAAAAAAGAACATGTTTCTCACTAACGTTCGTTTCTCATGATTTTATGCATTATGTCATACTTAGTACATGCATTGTACTAATTCCACACATTTTATCTAAATTTAAAGGTTTAGGTGGAAGGTGAGAGACTTGTTGAAGCAAATCTTGTAAATTAGGCCTCTTTCAAGGAAAGTTGGGGCATGTCCTCACTTGATTCTGGGACATTACTATCATAAATTTCTTTCATTCAAAGCATTATAATATACTATGTTTCTATATTTTGATTGTATGGGCCGTGTATAACGTATTCTTGAGTCTAAAATTGGTGCATGTTGAGCCTTAGTGTTGTCCATTATTTTATGTAAAAGATGTTTTACGATATTATTTTTGTGAAAAGTTTAAATTTTGTTCTACTTTTGATACATTTATTCAATGGATGATGTCTAAGGGCTTGTACAGGACCTCCAAGAGGTCAAGTATGTCGTGTGACGATTTGACAATTCCCTTACTTCTAGGGTGTACTCTCTAGTTGTTACACCGACCTCTAAAGGTAAGAATCGCAAAAATAGAAAATACTGATGCCGACTTACGCATGTTTGAATCTCAATTTTAAAAAAATAAAATACAAAACATTGAAGGTTAGAATCTAATAATAAATATAAAAACACCAACCTCCAAAGGTCAGAATCTCAGTAATTGAAAATAAGCATACTGACCTTCGGATGTTAGGATCTCATCATTAAAAAATAAGGATACCGACCTCTATAGGTCATAATCTAAAAAATAAAAAAATAAGAATACTGACCTACGGAGATCAAAATATTAAAATAAATAATAAAAATACCAACCTCTAGAGGTTGGAATTTTAAAGTTCAGAAAACTAAAATTAAAATATACCGACATCCGAATGTCGGTATTTCAAAATATGAGAAATAATTATTCTGATCTCAAAAAGATAGAATTATGAAAAAAAAGTGACAACCTCTAGGGTTCAGAAATGAATAGAGACCAAACTTTTTCTAACCTAAGTTGGAATGTTGCTTTTTGGTTGGTATTTCAGGGAATTCTGACTTCCAGAGGTCGCTATTCATTATTTTTTCAATAGTGAACATGCTTGGAATTAGCTCTACGAGGAGGTATGATCTGAAACATAGAATGTCGAGTTAAAACAAGGACTTAGATCATAATTTACTTACAAAAAGAGTAACAAAAAAGTTGAGATTTTTCCTAAAACACTTTGAAGTCTCCTAATCATTAGATGTAATGCACACTTCACATTGTAAAAGGACTCTACTTAGTGAGGCTTTTCAGACATCCTAGGACTCTTAAATGTAATGCACTGGTACAAAGTTTGTTACACCAAAGCCTACCCCTGGGTGGAGACACGAGACCTAGGACCACCAGTGACCCAAGCTAAACCTTCTTTCATAAAATAAGCATACTATGATAACAAAATAATGCAAAAGCTTAAATATCATGGAAGATAAGAGTGATGGGAAATACCGATTAGAAAACTGAATATAGATAATCAAAGAGTTCATAAAAAAAGAAATTTCAAACTTATATAATAAGTTGAATTTTAAATACATTCGGAAGTATCCTCCAACTAACTAGAAGTGTTGGGATATGCCCGAGCTAAATCTAGCAAAACATAAGACTAAAGACTAAAAGTATAAAAGATAGCATGTTACTAGTTCTCGAAGAATGAGGACTCACTACTGATGTTGCTGAACTGAAGATCAAGAACCGATCTCTAAGGGATTTGACTGTTGTTTACCAGAACGTACATCATGAGAAGATTGAGCACAGAGTCTGTGTTCAGTACTTGAAAGGTGCTGAGCATGTAGGATAGAATAAATTTTAATAATAATATAACTGAAAAAGCAATAAAACAATGATATCATATGAACATTAAAATGATGCAGAAAATGATGAGCGTCAATATGAACATAAAAATTATTATGAAAATGATGAACGCAATTAACTTAATGCAATGACAAAGTTTATAGCATGTTTAATTGAATACTATAAAAGACTGATAACATGGTCAATGCAATAGAATCTGAATGTGCTATACGGGAGCTACTAATAATCGACATAAACCATATGAGATAAATGTGAAGTTAGATGTATATGCCCCATCGAGAGGACCTAGTATACCCTTTCATATGTATAGAGCCCTGCTGGCCTGATTAGTAAAATAATGCGCACATAGAGGACTTTCAGCTTACGGGGCACGAAGTTTTGGGACTTCAGGATGACTGGCCCTGCTCCACTTGGTATTAAGCTTCTCCCATTTCACTTAAGTAATTTAAATTTTTTTTAGTGAAGTTATGTAATACTACATAGCTCAAATACTTAAATGAAACTCATGCGAATATAACAAATATGACTTATGATGTGACATTTGTAAATTGAAGCATGTGTGTATCCGAAATATTTGAATAGTGTGACCTAACATGCATTATTCATGAAATAACAAATATATACAACTAAGATTCTGAATATCATACGAGAAACTGAGAAATAGCATTATAGTCTGATTTGGATCATTAATATAACTAATTCATAATAATCTTCTAAAGTTCTAGAAACCCTAAATCGAGATAATTGTAAGGGAATCAAGATTTTGTCTGAAATCTAGGTACCAATGGATGAAAAGAACCCATTTGTAAAATCCCACATGCTTAGTTGTGAAACTCAGGGAGGAATATATTGATTTTGGGACTAAAATGGATGGAACGTAGGCAAAAACCGTGGGTTTCACGAGCAACGTTTGGAAATCTACATTAAGGTCTTTTTTTAATTTGATGTTGTATAGAAATTTTTTTATAAAAAAAAGAACAAACCAACGATATCAAAATAAACTAGAAACTGAAGAAGAACTCAACATATCAAAGTGAATAAATGCAAATGACTTAGTCACCTTACTAGTACTTAAAGGATGAGTACAGCGATGGCATTTAGCTAAAAAGAAAATATCACAATGATAGTTAGAGAAATCACACTCGAAAAACAAAGTTGGGAATAAGACTTTAAAGTAGCCAAAAGAAGCATAAAAAATCTTCGATACCACACCCATATTTTGTGTTGTTTAAGAAAATAGGAACCTTGACTTGTTAGAGCAATACCATGGCCTACGACATCCACATAACATATCCCTCCTCTTTTAGTACCACATCAACTAATCTCCTTATTGTTGATGTCCGAAAAGTTACAGGAATGAGGATTCATTAATACACCTAGGCAATTTAATTAATGAGTTATTTGAGACATATATAGAAGATTATTGGATAATGAAGGAACAAATCATGATTTCCCTAGACACAAGGATAGAGTAAAGTGCAGTTCCAGCACTAGTAACTGGATATTATACACCATTTGCATTGGACATATGTGAACAGTGTGGTACATTAGGAGACTGTAGAATCAACACATCAAACATCATATGATCAGTGTCTCCAGAGTCAATAACTCATCCTGTGTCTTAATTAGAATCCATATTAATAAGAGTTGATCCAATATTACCAGATGACTGTCTTGGTATAGCTAAATCAGAATCATTACTTCTAGTAGAAACCAAAGTGATTCCAACAATTGGCAGTGATGTGCTACAAAAAACAATAACAACAACTTTCTAACATATTTATCACCATTCTTTCGATTTTGCCATTCCCTTTCATTTCATTTGAACCATCCCACCAGTCTGGGATATCATTACAATACAAAATAACTTTCAGCTTCATGTTTAGGATTACCGCAACGAGTACAATCTTTCTCACCATTGCAATGATCTTTTAAATAGTAACATTTCTTGATAAAAGAAGTCGTTGCTTCCATAGCCATACTGAAATATGTATTATTATTTAATATTGTGGTCCTCCATTGTTCTTTACTTTGAACCATTAAAAAAAAAGATCCTACGTTGGGGAAAGGTTTTGTGCGAAGAGTATCACTTCGTACCCAATCATAAATATCATCCAAGCCATCCAACGTTCTTCTTCGATTTCCTTCCATCGGTTCTAGAAAACATTAGGTTAGAGTGAATAATATGGTTTTAAGATAATCTAGTTCCTCACATTTTTTGTATAAATCTGCAAAGTGAATAGGCATTGTTTTCACCTCTTGTTTCATATGCATTGATTTAAAAGATGGATCATAAATCAATGATTTATCAGCCCCTTCATAGTATGTTTGAGACACGGTGTCCAAATACTCTTGGATATTAGAAGACCAATAAATAAGCTCATAATATCAAATTTCAATTGCAACGACGAGCCAAATTTTAACAATCCCATAATCCATACTCCACATTCAGAAGTGTCATCAATTGCAAGAGGCTCTTTAATTTTTCCAGATAAATATCCCATTTTTCCACAAGTTGCATCAAACATTTCAACAACTTTAGACAAAAGATAATAGGTCTTGCCATTGAGTTTTACGCCGAACGGAATGTTTATAGGTTGCTGAACAGTATTTTATTCTTATAAAATTCACCCATGGTAGAGTAAATGTATGTCAAAGAAAGGTAATCCCAATGAATATACTACTACAATCCCACAACATATTCTTATAAATCGCGAACAAAGCTACTCATTAAATAAGCTTAACTGATTTCTATAACTCATGATAATAAAATATTTTTTTTTGTTTCGGATGTTTTCACTTCATGTTTATGCACATTAAAAATAGATACAATTTGAACTTGTAATATTTTTGTTGAATGACCTAGACTACTTTAGTTTGTGTGACTCTCTTCTTCCCCTTTGCTGGTTTTTTATGGATCCCTGGAGGAATGTTTTTGAGAGGCAAGCCAAAAATAGAATCCATCAAATAGGATAGTATAAACCATTAAACTGTATGTTTTTATTTCTTCAACCATTTATAATAGTTAAGGGAGTTTATCTAGTTTCTTATTTCTAGGAATATGAGATTTTTTATTGAAAATGCAATAACGGTGAGGATCTTAGAGTTGCAAGAAGAGAAGAAACTACTTTTTGAAGGGTAAGTTTCTCCCAAGTTTGTTATGCAAGTTGAATTTGTGTTCAGAGAAAATAATTAGACAACTTGAAACTTAAAGTAATTTTGATATATTTCTTTTGAGAAATGATGTCAAGATAAATTAAGAGTATCAACAATTTTTTGTATCCTCTAGAATATATACTATTAGGCTAAGATTTGGTGTCTTCGTCCTCAAAGAGACCTATTACTAGATCTAAGCATATATCATTGCATATCATAGGTAGAAAAAATGTGAAATTAAGAACTTTTAAATTGAAGTGTACTTAATCTTCTAGTTTATATATATATATATATATATATATATATATATATATAT
>NC_028643.1:47361093-47405616 GCF_001406875.1 Solanum pennellii | reverse complement strand
TATATATATATATATATATATATATATATATATATATATATGTATACATATATATATTTATATATATACACTTATATATATATATATATATGAAGTTTTAGACTTCTCATTTATGAAGTGTACATAGACTTCTAAATTATGCAACATAACAAATTAATTAAAGTAGTCTAATATTGCCTCACACATAAATCATCTATCATAGAAGTATCCGATTTGGGCATAACCCTTACACTATTACAATATTCCTCATATAGACTTAAAACAAAGTCTCAAATATAAGGAAAGAGCAATATGTTAGATAGTCAATATCAGTGCTAGAGTAGAAAAGTGGCATCATCCTTGGACTTGAGGATTCACCAATAACTTGGGAATAGATCCAAGTCATCCGTTAAAGTGGCCTTGAAACCTTTAATGTCCCAAACCTACATTATTTTAGGAATATAAATAATATGGGCTAGTACAAGCCAAAATATACTATGTATGGAAACATATGCAAGTAACACCATTGAAATCATGCTCAAAGGGACATTTTGTTCAAAACCATGCTAAGTCACTTTGAAAGCCTTTATTCACATACAAGAGAATATATAAGTCAATAATCACAATAACATTAATATATGTATATAAGTTACACAAGACCAACTTCATCATAAAGTCATATAAAAATTTCCTATCTTAGAGTTCATAACATCAAAGCATAAAAAACCCTTACTCAAAATCCCCTCCCAATCCTACAAGTGCAATGCTCATGTGAAGCCCATATCCCTACAAAACCAAGTAAACAAGGAAATCTACCATAATCAATGTTGATATTTCATATAACATCATATCATGCATAGTCATCATCATATATATCAACATATACCAATATAATGCTCATCAAATGAAGTCAACATCATATAAGATCAACATCATGTAAAACCAACATATGGATTTCATTCATAAAATAAGTACATACGAACATCCTCCTTGGATTCCCCTTAAGGTCAACTTGTGCAATGCATAGGTAATGTCCCATGCCCTTACTTACATTAAGTAGAACCCTTTAAGTCATCCTAGTTTTTATTCACTTTATTACTTTTATTAATTCATATTTTTTAACGAATAGTCGTCTTAACCGATAAAAAATAATGTGAGCTAAACATAAAATCTGGTAACATGAAATCCTACCCCAAAAGAAGGTGCTCTACTTGCCAAGGCAGAACCAAAAATGAACATATAATTCTAGGTGGATCCACCAGCTAGCTTTCCTATTGAGGCATATAGTTAAGAAACTAGAAGATATGTATTGGAGACCCTCTTTATGCACATTTTCATTATATCTCCATCTGACGATAACCATTGTGAACCTACCTTCCCACATTAGGAAAGGACACCTCCAAAATCTATTTCGCTCGATGCCATCCTGAAGTCCCTTTTTTAAATGTCATTGAGCTATTCTTACACATTAGTTTACAATATAGACCTTAGGGACTATCCCTTGTATAATAACTATCATAGTTACTTCGGTATTTCATGAGAAATTCCTTTAGTTACATCCCTTAATAACTGAGATTATCACATCATAGTCATATCATGATAAGGCACACAAGAGAATCTCATTCATCCTTGCATGATTATACCCCTATCAAGATCTCACAATTAAACATACTCATAACATGACATAATATTCATCATATCATCATCTTCTTAATCTATTCACATAATCATACTTCAACTGAACATCATCATCAAGAATAAACCATCGTTTTTGAAGTAAAGAACTTATGATCATAAAAGTCTTACTAATAGATTCAAAACTATTCTTCAAGATTTCACCATCAACTCCACAATATTCATCCATAAATTCACTTATTATCATCATCTAATAGTAAACAGTACAAGAACTAAGTAAATTGCATCATCCTAAATAACCAATCATTCTAATTCGTAACCCAGGGTTAGGGAAAGGGTCAATCATGGATATTTTTGACAAACTAGATCATAGACTAATTAATTAAAAGAATTAGAAAATAAACAATCATAATATAAAATTATTAATAAATAAAATACAACATTAAATCAATTTTAATAGTAATCCATGCAACTGGACGAAAATCATAACTTTTGACATCTTTGGAAACCAGTTTTTAAGAGCTTATTAGGGAAAACAATCCCAAGACTTAATAGCTTACATAACTCAAAAATACTTAATGTAATGGAAGAAAACTTTAATTTTGAATCCCTAAAGAAGATTTGACTTTTTAATGGTGGTCTTTGGGTTTTGAGAGAAAGTAGAGAGAAGGCAAAGTGAATTTGGTTTGGGAAATAATGAAGTGTTAAGCTTTTTTTAGTAAAGTCTAACTCTTTTATAGTCCCCAACTAATTTAATTAACCTCATAAACTCTAATTAATTAACTAATACACTAACAAATTAATTAGCCTAAGTTTAACTGAAACATGGACAATGCGCCAAGGTCTAGTCGATGACTCCCTGTTGACGGGGCGTCGATGCAACCACACACCCTCCAGCTCATCCGTGGTTTGAATCAAAGATCCCTTTTTGGAGTATCATGGTGAATTGACTAAGTTTAAACCAACGAGCATCATAGATTGGAGCGTCGTTCAAACGACGGCTCATCGTTTGGTCTTGTCGTTATACACTCACATCATACATTTTTGAGCTCAAAATGTATGGTCCTCTTCAAAGACCATTAGAGTTGTCCTTGGGGTGTCATTATCGGACTTTTATACCCAAAACATATTCTAACGTGTATTTTCAACCTTTTTACCAAATTTTACTTAATTTTGAGTCGTAAAACCCTTGAAAAAAACTAAAAACACTAGTTTATCTTACACAAATCTCTGAACGTCATGGTCGTTTCTTGATGTTTTGATTCTAATACTTCCTAACAGAGTTCATTACCTTTGTTTAACCTTATAAACATTCGTTTAACAATTAGTTCATCATATGAGAAACTAGACTAAGTCATGGAATTCGAGACTGTTACAAAGATGATGTTTAAGTGGAGCAATACAGTTAACAATTTTAGAAATCTAGATATTTACAACTAAAATTATGTTAGATGGGCTAGAGACTTAAGTAGGGTCATGTGTTGTTTTTCCCTAATAAAGGGCACATGATCATACATGGAGAGCTCAAATAGGTATTTTTTCGTTTCTCATTCATATAGTTTTTTTATATGTCATAACTGTAAACACTGAAATGTTTTTCCACTCAAATGTTAATTAAATAAACTATATTTTTTTCCTGATATGTTTTACAGTTGGCTTTTCATATTTCTACTTAATTCTATCACTCATTCTTTGTCTCTATGTTGTATTGATTGCCTAATATTTATGTCATTTTAGGACTGTTGATGGGCCTTCTGAGACCTCGGGGGAAAATCATTAGAGGGAGACTTGAAATTCTTCTTTGTGCCGTAAAAAGGATTTTGTTCTTTTACTTTGTTTAGCAGGAAAGATCAATTGATCTTTGCTTAGTTTCATTGTCGAAACTCGTCTGTAGTGTTGTTGTTTCGACAAAGTAAGAATTTCAATCCTCTTGTTGTTGGTTTTGCTTAACCCTGACTATATCATAATATGTTAGAATGTTATTTATTCCGCAAGCTACCTTCATAAGACACTTTAAGTTCCTCTCATTTCAAATTAGCAAGCATGTCCAATTCTTCTGACTAATGAGATACTTGCATCCTTGTCGAATTTTCTAATTATAGTAGTTGTGTTATTAGGTATTACACACATTCATCATTGATTAATATCTTAACAAATCTCATTAAATAGACACTTTGAGATATAGATGCCCAAAGTTTACCAAAATATATTGTTGGTGATATGTCTGTTTTAAATTTGAGCACGGCCACAACGAACTCGTATTGGAGACTTGATGATTTCATCAAGCCTGAAAATGTTTGCATATGTAGATTTTTTCTTGGAGGTTATGGATGACTTTCAAATGCTCAATTTGAAGTCTAGTTAAATTTAACATTAAGAGTTGACTTGTGTCCAATAGCTGACTAAAGTAGCTCAGATTCATGATGTGAATCCAAAAGGCTTGTATGATGAGTTTGGCTTAGCTACTTTCCATATTTCTAATAGTCGGTCTCTCCTCATATTTTCTGATGCAAGAGAAGATAAAGGTACATATTACTCGACAAATCTCTAATTTATGCTGGGAACTTTATGAAGAAATCACTTTATTCCTTGAGTAAATTTTTTACCTTTCAGCTCCGTTCCTCCACTTGCCCTTGACCGGCGAAATGCCTACCGACATTCGTGAACAGACAATCCCTTCACAACTTCATCCTTTAGTTCTCTGAGAAACACCTAGGTCGGAATTGATGTAACGCCAATCGCGAATTGTATCACGCTAATGACTAGCCTGTGCTTAAACAGTTTTGCTCCAGCCCAGCCACTGCGACACAAATTTGTTCATGCGGGACGCTGATTTGTTCGCGGGTGTGCTTCAATAAATTTAATATTCAAATTTATCTTACTTTACTTTTTCAAAGAATGTCTACATACAAGAGAACAAGGGCCTAAAATCCCTTATATTAGTGTAACACCTCAAAAACTATCTTAACTAATATTGAATAAGATAGAATGGAAAAAAACGTACATGTCCACGGGCCGTGAAAAGGACTGCGATCCATCACACTACTTGTAGTTGTGCACCCATCAAAGGAAATACTACATACCACTTAATGGTTCGTAGAGCTCTACACAAGTCGTGAGATCAACACATCATAGTCATATCATAATTGGGTACACAAGACAAAAACATTAATCCTTGCATTATGATACCACAATGAAGATCTCATAATTAAATATACTCATAGCATGCCGTCACATAAATCATATCATAACCTTCCTAATATATTCACATATTATCTTCAATCCAAACATCATCATAAATAAATAATCACTATTATTGAAGTGAAGAACTCATGATCACAAAAGTCTTACCAAATAACTTCCAATAGCTCCTTCAATATCTTACCCTCTATTCCACAATATTCATCTATCAACTAATTAATCATCATCATCATATAATAGTTAATCAAACAATAACATATTCAATTCCAACATTCCTAATCATATACAAGTCGAATTCGTAAATATGGTTATGTAATAGGGTCCATTCATGGATTTTTTCATAGACCTAGGTCAAAGACTATTAACTACATCAATCAACAAATAAACAATCATAATCTATCAATATAAACAAAAGGAATTCAACATTAACTCAATTTGATAGACAGTTCAGGAAATTGGGTTAAACGCATGATTTAGTCATCTTTGGAAACCAATTTTGAAGAGCCTCTTGGGAAAGAGATCCCATTAGTGAATAGTTCCGATACCTTAGGATTCCGTGAAAAATGATGGATAAAAGATTTAATTTTGAATCCCTAGTGAACCTTGAAGTGGTCTTCAAAGGTGGTCTTTGGAATAGAGACAGAAAGTAGAGAGAGGTTGGAGAGGATTGGGTTTGGGAATTGATAGCTCATTGAGTTTGTAATGAGGTTTAACTCTATTATAGTCCCCAACTAACATATTAACCGCCCCTTAATTCTTAATTAATATAATAAAAATAAACTATTTATTCTAACTTAACCCAAAACAGAATACTAACACTAGCCCAAATCGACCATTGCCTGTCCACGCTCCATCGAGCAGACCACGGACTGTACTGGCAGTCCATGGTTTTGGTCTCAGACTCTTTTCGAGCCTTCTGGGAATTTAGCTAAGTCCCCACTTATGACCACCATCGACAGGACGTTTACTCATTGATAGCTTGTCGTTTTGTTCGTCGACTGCCATTCTCAAATGACAACTTTTAGGGTCCAATGCAATGGTCCACTTCAAGGACCCTTAGGGTTGTACTTGTGGAGTAGCACCCAGACATTTCGACGCTAAATAAACTCTACTATATGTTCCACACCTTTCCACCCTAGTTTACTTACTTGTGACTCTTAAAACCCCTTGAAATACACTAAGTCAACTAGCTCAACTTTTACAAATCTATGCACGTCATGATCGTTCCTTAATGTTTTAACTCTAACACTTGCTAATTTGTTTCAATACATTAATTTTGACATTGCAACGGTGTTTTCAGGCTTAGATCGTCTAGTAAGGCTCTAGACTAAGTCACAAATTTTCCAAGTGTTACATTATCCCTCCTTGGGAAAATTTATCCTCAAATGATACCAAAATCTTTTTAGAGGGAGAGATTAACTCTATATTAGCAATCAAACCAACAATCACAAGAACATAGAATTATTATGAGTCACAGCCCATAGAAGTACTTCACAACTACATTCGACACATAAACATGACATTACAGATAGTAGCTCAATTCACAATTTACCACATATCAGAACTCAATATATTAACATGAAGAACTACTTTCTCAGTATCAACATGAGTTCAACATAAACGTCAAAAGCTACCATGCAATTCTTCTTTCAAGTTATATTAATCATGCTTACTAAATTTTCTGAAGTACACAATCAATAATACACTACATGCAAGTGCAAATTATCTATGAGAACAAAATTCATAAAAACTCCATTTAAGATGAACTTTTTACAAATATATGCACATATTTGCAACGCAAACCAAGCTCATACTATTCTTAAATTTTATTTTAAGAGGATTACTAACCTCAACTTTGGCAAGAATTTTGACGAAAAAGTGATGATAACGGGACTTCATGTTGCCCTCGCCATCCTATGTTTCTCCCTTAACTAGGTGGTCTCTCCATAGGACTTTTACGGAGAACACCTCTTTATTCCTCAACTTCTTGACTTGGCGATCCAGAATTTTGATCGGAACCTATTTATAAAAAAGTTTCTTTGATAACGTTTAAATATACTTTTTGAAATGAAATATAAACGATTGTATGCAATTTATTTTCGAAACTACGAGTTAGGTTTGATCCAACAGAGAAAATGAAAGAATATTATCAATAGCAAATATTTAACTCGATAGTCATTATATAAAAATGAGGGGATTTAAATTGAAATAAAAATAAAAGAAAAAAAATTCTTTGACTTAAACATTTATTTATATTGAAATTAATAAAAAAAACTAGGAATGTGTTCCCTATAATCTCATAATGCGGTAATCCTAGTAATAAGAATTCTTTCGTGGTGTATTACATGCAAAGTCATAAGTTAGGTATCTCAAATTTCTCGGTCCGACAACTAGAGAATTTTACCCCGCACCTTGATCCCGCTACGTGTGTGTAATTTACTAACCCTTACAATGACCTCATATTAGACATCATAATCTATGTATGTCATAGTAATTAATTCCCAGCAAGCGACACTAACCTATTAGATAGTATCACACAAAATCTATGTTGATAATTTTTTTCTTATTTACTGCCTTCTTGGTCCGGCATGTAGCAATAAGGATAGTTCTAATGTTATCCAGCCTAAAAAAGACTTCTAAATGAAAGAATTATAAATTAATGTAAAACACTATTCAAGAATTTCTTAGTTGGTAGTCATACTTTGTTAATTACTCATAGTTCCACAATCCTAATTGAGAAAATTAGTTGTTCATTATATTAAAACACAATCAAAATTATTTAAATAAATCTGCTTGAGTTAATGATAAAAAGTTTAGAACAATAGCTAAACTATATTATATTAATCACCATACAAATAAATAGTAAAGGACAAGAAAGAACGAACCACAATTCTCCGGCCTTCACGGAAGCTCTTTCTAAGTTCCAAAGCTAGAAGAAAATTGAAATTATGTCTTGTTTCTTGGTTCTTGGCCTTCTCCAAATAATTATTTCTCTCTACTATTTATAGATGTATGAAACCCTAAATAAAATAATTTATTCCAAACAAATTAGGAATCCAAAACAAAAAAGAATTGCAGCAATGCATCTTACATATAAAGATATTCTTTATTCACTTTAATCTATAAATCTGCCTACTTGATTTCCTTATTCAACCTTCCTTTTTAAAATTGTTTTAGCTCCTAAATCGTTCATTTTACACCAATTTAACCCTACAGATAAAATACACAATTTAGCACAATCCATTAAATTTATGCTCAAAAAGGGCAAAAATATATTGTTAATATGAGGAAAATAATTATACAAATTTGTATTTTTGACCTCACATCAATTCCCCACACTTAATCATTTGTTCGTCTTCGAGCAAACATTAAAGCTCATCTAAAAAAATTCATACTACAAAAGTCATCACTTTGATTAATGCAAACAATTAGGCTATATACCAATTTCAAAATATCAAGTACATTTCTCAATCATTATGAAATACATCTAACTAAACAACAATCGTCTAACTTCCTAACCTCAAGGAAGGAGTTTGAACTAATAAAATTTAAGCTTTTTCACCTACTTTCTCAATAAAAAGTTAATAACATCACCTATCTATCATGAAACAAGTACCCTTAAAAAAAAGAAAATATTCCACACACTCAATTAAAATATTAAATATAAATTAAGGACTTCATATCAAGAACAACTCTCACACTCAGTAATAAAGTTCACATCTATGCTTAAAGAACCATATGCTTGCACATTATGCACATCTCCACTAATTAGGTATGCTTGAATAGAATAAAATAAGAATTTAAGGAGTTGTAATTTAAGCTAGGGGATGGGTAGGAAATCTATATAATAGTGACTTACACTTCCCTAAGTACTTTACTATGTGTAGACTTCGTCACCCCTTATTTTCTTCTCTTTATTTTCAGCCATCTCTTTAGCAATTATTTGACAAGTAAGTCTCATCATCTCAAGTATGTTTCAATCATATTTTTTTCTTCATAATAGCCACCCTTAACTTACGTATTTTTCATGCGTTAAAGTGCAGATTTTCCTTGGAAGGAATAGGGTCATCATCAAGGTAACTTTATTTTTCTTTTTTTTTTCACATTCTTTCAAAGGGAACATTTTCAGCACTCTATAGCTATCATTAATTAACTTTTAACACAACCATCCCTTTTTTTCTCAAAATTGATTATTACAATAAGTCTATGTTATAATGTTTAAGGAAGATAATTTTAAAAAATAGGGATTCAAATAATAGTTTAGGGAAATATATGGCTATCGACAAAAATCTATAGGCTCAAAAGGGATAACTAATGATAAAATATCTTAAAAGGGCTAAAATTTGCAGGACAAATCAACGAAAGTCCATTATCATCTCCTAAACAAAGCAACACTTTTTATTTAGCTTCAATAACATGCAAGCCAAATTCTAGACAAAGATGCAAATAATGGAATAAACAAAATCTCACCACACATGACACAAGTATCAATCAAGATGGATCAATTCCACTTCTATGAGAGACAAGATCATAGGAAACTACAACATAAACTAAGATATATAGAAAGTCACAACCATTAACCTAGATGTAAAAAGGTTTGCAATTTCACTAGTAATCAATCATTAACAAGAAAGTACTACTTAAAATTAGGCCCAAATAGTAAGTATCACATAACTCAAAAGGGTCTTTTCTTTTCTCTCCAAAAAAAATAATTAATAAATAAAATTTATTCCTAAAATCAATAAATAAAAGACAATCGGTTCAAAAGGACTATCATCAAGAAAAGAACCCACAAAAAAGCCAATGAACCCATCATAAAAAAACAATCAATGAAACAGTAGAAACTAGGAAGTCATTCCTTCACCCCAAACATAAAAAGAAGTTGTGTCCCCAAAGCATCAAATAAAATTTAAAACAAGGGCTAGGAAAACTTTCTGAGGCCTTTAGGACTAGCTAGTAGCATGTTCTCTAAATTTATATTAAGGGTCGTCACCCCAAACTTAATCTCGAATATGCTCCTTTGATTTATTTTTTTAGTACTCATTCTTCCCCTAATCTACAAAATCAAGAAAAAAATGATACTTATAAATTTCAAAATAAAGTTATGCTACTAATTGGGTAATCTCCAAATAAGCACTCAATTTAATGTTTCGGCATGACACTATCAATTTTTCTATTTTTCCTTCAACTTTAATGATATGAATTGCACCCCTAATTTTCACATTAATTTTTCTATTATACTCAAGGGGTGGTGGTATAAAATTAAAGATCCTAAGAAATAGATATGACATTATGCACCTGTTGAATACTGAGGAATGTAATTTTTCGATGATGGACAATAGAGTAAAGAATATCGACACTATTTTCCTCCTCCACACTTTCTTCTATATGCTCAGATGACTCGATGAATTTCTCATCATCTAAACATAATGTGGAAAAGTGTTTGGAATGAGGTCCAATGAACCCTAACTCATGAATTATTTTATTACTACACCATCATATTTAGACATACTAGAATTTTTAAAAATATTATTATCTACTTCATTACATAAATCTAGTGCACTCTTCTCAACAGGACAACATAAAGAAATCTATGATTAAGCAATTGCCCCGCAACTTTTAGTTGTTCAAGTTGGTTTATAAGTATATTTTCTTCCTCCCACATATTATTACAAAATTGTTGGATGTCATATGGTTCAATATTTGCACTCAACGAAATATGTAAATAATAGAGAGCAAATTCAAAGCCATATTCACTAAGGCACCTACATATTAATTTATAGCAAAGTGTTAACAAATCTTTCATGTCCCGGTACAACTAATATAGTTGAGAAAAAAATTACCCTATAAGAACACATAAGATTAATTTGGAAAGAATTGTAAGGACATTATCACTACAAAGTTTTTCAGATGACATCTCAAGAAGAGTAGAAGAAATATGATGATGATCATGATAATAATAATAATAAGAATAAGAATAATAAGAATAAGAAAAATAATAATAATAATAATAATAATGATGATGATGATAATAATAATAATAGTAATAATAATAATAATAATAATAACAATACTAAAAAAATTGAAAACTAATCTTATTCAACAAAAAAACTACAAGTTAAAATAAATACTAAACACAATTTCTAACCTATATTGCCCGGCTGTGGTGCCATTCTTTCTATTGTTCAAACATACTTCTTGAAAAAAAAATATAACTATCTTATGCAATATATTTAACCAAATATGAGTCGGGGTCGATCCCACATAGAATATGGAAGAATATTATCAATAATCAATATTTAAGTCGATGGTCGTTATATAAAAATGGGGAGGGGGGATTTAAATTGAATTAAAAATAAAAGCAATAAAAATAGCTTTGAACTATGTATTTATTTATATCAAAATTAATAAAAATAACTAGGAATGTGTTCCCCAAACGCTCATAACGCGGAAATACTAGTAATAGCAATTCTTTCCTAGTGTATTACATGCAAAGTAATAAGTTAGATATCTCTAATTCCTTTGTCTGACATCTAGAGAATTTCGCCCCGCCCCTTGGTGTTTCTACGTGTGTATAATTTACTAAATATGACCATCACCTCATATTAGACATCATAATCGATGTTTGGCTTAATTATTACTTTGCACCAATCGCACTAGCCTATTAGCTAGTATAACACTAAATCTACGTTGATAATTCTTTTCTTATTAACTACGTCCTTTGTCCGGAATGTAACACCCCTAAGTTAGTAGACCAAGATTTACATGTCGATACATCATTGCTTATTTAATATAAGGTGTTCTGTTCTCATTTTGGGAACTTCAAATTTTGTGATAATTGTAAACGTGATCATTAGAATCTCATATAAGTAAAAGTTTTGGTAAAGTAATATATATAGGATTATATGTATGCAATTTGGGGCAGCACATAATTTTATTGGGCAGCACCTTTTGGTGACATATGTACATGTGATGAGGATCATTTGTGTAGTTATATATTTCGCACCTCCTCTGTGAATTTCGTATCACTTCAAGTATAGGAACCTTAGAAAATTAACTGAAGATTCTTTCTTCAAAATCTAGAGAAAAACTAGCTCATTTTGGCTCAAATTCGACACACACTTCATCTTGGTAAGTGATAAAAAAATCTATATCTATGTTGTGTAGTGTTTGGTATTTTAAAAATATCTCGTTCTATATAACTTAGTTTACAATGAGTAAATATGATTTGGAAATATAATTCGTAATTCTACAACTCTTATGTTTATGAAAAACTCTAGTTTTGGATTTATGGATTCGAAAATTCGACTTAACATAGGAGAAGTGTTGTCAAGCTTGTGGAATTAGAAATCATGTTTGTTCAAGTGTTAGTGTTTTCATTATATCATTTATTAAAAAACGTACTTTGATGTGATTCTTGATTATATGCAATCTTTATATATTTACCTACATCTTTTATGAAGTATATAAAGTCATGTTTTGTCGTTTTCTCTTTCAAATAATAGTTGTGACATGAGACACTAAGCTGGCCACAATCACTGTACATGGAGCAATAGTCATATTTGTAAACGCTAAACATACTTGTGAATGTTATGACGTTTTACTTCAACATTATTGAGCTTCTAGGAATTAAAGAAGTTATTTAATTGTATTTTTAAGGTTATATATACTTGTGAACAAGCTGAGGACCTTCATAGGTTGGTTGGTCTACGGTTTGAACTCTTGAAGTGGTGTTTGACTATTTCATGTCTAAAGAACTGAGGTTTGTGTATAAACTTGTACTTGTACTATTTTTACCTGCTAGTATGTCTGAAAGTTTATACTCGTATGTTAGTTACCTCTTGTCACTTTGGATTGTATGTGTTATTATCCTTTAAGACATTAAAGATACTTGTGTAACTCGCCAACTTGTACGGACTCTTTGATCAGTTGGCTTTTTTGTCGGAACCTTGTCCTTCTTGTGGCTCTGACTTTGTCACGATTGACATGCCTATTAATTCGGATCATTTCCCATCTTGACTTAGGATTTTTAGTTTGTCTTAAGTATGGGAGTTGTCCATTTTATGTACGATCTAGAAAGCAATTTTTAATATGGTTCTTGGTTCTCTTGTTTATTGGGGTTTGACACTTCTTGATACAGGGTGTCACCCTTCTTGATACCTTCTCGTTCGTGGTGTGACAACATGATGTATATATTGTTGGAGTATTGTTATTGAACCTCTTGGAAAATGGTGCTATGAGCGCTATTGACATTTGGAGCTTTAGATGTCAAACTTTATAATATTTGTATATTGTTTACTTGATTTACTATATCTAATTAAATTATGCTTCCCTCGACTCCTTAATGATACCTTTGTGAATCTGAGGACTCGAGATCTATAGTTTCTACAGCACTAACCTACATGCTTAACGATAATTGTTTCTATCGTAAGTAATTTTCAAGAGGATGCTTGAAAATGTCAATTGATGAAGGACATTTTGAAAGCCTTAAGGAAGATCTGACTTTCGCATAGGCATATATATATCTTGTATAAATGCTGGACTTGTACATGTTCTATTTGTTGTATATTTACATGAAATTTTGAGGGATGATTTTGTCATGTCACCATGGGTTGTAGTATAAGTATGGCTATACATTTTTATGTTTTTGGGGTGTGTAAACCCAAGTCTTGTAATATAATAATTTACTAAATATTTTGTACGTAGTTGGAGGCATGAACATTATTTCTTTACTCCATGGAAGTTGGTAATAGTATTGTGATTTTGTCCTTAAATGTGAGGATAATATACACATGAAAGCTTGTCAGCTATTTGCTTACCAAATTTTTGGAGGCTTTTTCTTCGTTAGTTAAAATTTTGTTCCATATAAATTTTGACATCAAAATAAATTCCTAAAATGGGAAAGATGCACATCATTAAATAAATTATTCGTTATGAACTTAATCCTTCAACTAGATTAAATCAGTATACCTTCGTTAATCTCTTTTAAATGTAGCAAGTATTAACATAGGTTAATTTAAAGGTTCTAGTATCTATCGTAAAGGGTAGCTACATGGCAAGTAGAAACAGGACGAGTTTTAATGTTGGTCACTGTCAAAAAGACTTCTAAACGAAAGAATTATCATGCATGCAAAACACTATTCAAGAATTGCTTAATTGATAGTAATTCTTTGTTAACTACCATGGTTGCCACAACACTACTTGTGAAATTTAGGTACACATTATCTCAATAACATAATGAAAATTATTAAAATAAATATGCTCGTGTTATTGATAAAAAGTTACGAACAATAGCTAAATTATCTTTTATTAATCATAAATTATCTCTCTACTATTTATAGATGTAAGACACCCTAAATAAAATAATTGAGTCCAAACAAATAAGGAATCCGAAACCAAAAAGAATTGGAGTCCTAATTTTTATTTCTCCACGTGAACAGTAGTGCCGTCTCAATGAAAGATCCAGTGCATAGATAGAATGCCACGTGAAAATTTAAATTATTTTGCAATTCGCAAATTGCATAAATGCATCTCATATATAAATATATTATTTTATTCACTTTAATTTATTAAGCTGCCTTCTTGATTTCTTTCTTTCCTTCCATTTTAAATTTGTTGTATCTCATAACTTGTTCATTTTTCCACCAATTTAATCCGACAAATAAAATAGACAATTTAGCACAATCCAGAGAAATTATGCTCAAAAAGGGAAAATATAAATTATAAATATGAGGTAAATAATGAGAAAAATGTGTATTTTTACCTCACATCTTTCTCATCCACACATAATCCCTTAAATTGGGAGAGTGGATATGGGATCGCCTAAACACTTCTTAAGTTTGGAGACATGAAATATGCGATGAATGAGGCCTAGTTTACTTAGTAACATCAACTCATAAACAACCTTACAAACACTCACATCCCGAAACCACATCCAAGAAGTTAGGGGCTATCTCGGATTGCAACTGGCGTACATGACCTCTTTGAGGTCTTGTACAAGCCCGTACATATCATTCATCGCATAAACAAAAAGTGAAAAGTAGTGCGGAATTAGAACTTTTCATAAAACATGACATAGTCTTTAAAAACACTTTCATATAAGCAATAGGAACTACTAAGTCTCAATCTCATCATTTTAAGACACAAGAATACTTGGGACACGGCCCATACTTTAAAATACGAATATAGAAATACTTAGTCTATGACAATACTTTTAATGGAAAAAATTAAAGATATATATGCCCTGGATTCAAATGAGGACATACTTCAACTTCTCTTGAACGATTCTATGGTCCAAATCTTCCTTCCCGAAATCCCCTCACCTAGCAAGAACTATATATATAGATAAAAGCATGGAAATAGTACAACAACATGTACTAAGTATGGCATTATGCATAAAAATAATGAAAACGGAGTTTTATTAAAAATATGCATATTTTTATTTAAAAATCATATTATAATCATAGGAAAACAATTTAACAACTTAGAAACACATAAGATAACATTTAAACCAAAAATCACAATTTTAGAGGTTACTTTTACAGTAACCTCATTCACTGTTACAGTGAATTACTTCAATGTGCAGTAAAGTTACTTATTCTTCATTTTAGACACCCTTTAGCATGTAATCATCTATCTTACTCAAAGCTACCATACGATTCACTTAAGTCACACAAAGAGAGAAAGCTATACACTCTCTATAAACGTTCCTAAATGACCCTTAGGATTACTTATAATGAGTCACATACACACTTCAAGACATCAAACATATCAACACATAGACACTATGACATTTCTTTATCAGAGGCTATCAAAAGACTTACTTAAGTAGATAAAGAAGATAATGTGCATGAATGACCTATTCAAGACTACCTAAATAATACTTAAGACTTCCTAAGTTTGGATTATGTCCATATAATCAACATTTTCCCAAACTAGAGTCATTCTTAAGAATCATGTAGGTAAGACACGAAGTAACCATTCCTATGCCCCCTTCACACCTTAACTAGTTAACCCTTAACTACTCTAGATAGGTACTTATTCCATTTACATACTTCATAACATAAATCATTAGTTCATTAGTTTATTATGACTAATATATCACTTAAATGACATTCAAGTAATGGTCCTAGACAAGACCTAGGGACTCTAACTAACACCTTCATAGCCTATTTTCCAGTGTCTAGATAGTGTCCCATATCACTACCTAAACTTCATAGAACTTCTTTAATGGTAGTAAGTATCACACATGATGAGAATAAGCAATAACTGACATAGACCATGATAGCTAGACATGCAATGCGGAGTTCTAACCTACTTCGATAACGGTGTTCTACTTGCCAAGGGTAGAACTAGGACACATCCCATGTAGGCACATGGTTAAGGAATATAAAGGGCTTTTATGCACTCTAGTCTCATTCTCAAGTATAGGTACATTTTAAAATAGTATCATTCTCAAGTAGAGATACTTCCCATTACATAATCACTCGGTGCTAGCCTTGGTTCTCATAGAGTAATTGACATTAAGGATCGCATGAAGAGGGTTCCTTATATACTTCATAACCCAATCACATTCACCCTACCAAAGAGGATTACTAGGGATAACTTCCAATGGAGACTAAGATAGATAATCGTGACTTTCATAAGGATTAATATGATTCCCAGCCAATTAACCTTCAGTCCACCATTTCTTTACATTTAGGATACCATTACCACTCCCGACTTCAACATTCATAACATAAAGCATTACCACGTACATGACCTTCTTAATATCCTCAGAGGTCTCACATATCTTTCATTCATTCATGACAAGGGTGAACTAAGCCTAACTAGTGAAGACATCTCATATCACATATTATTCATACATATATCAAGTAAGGCACACAAGTCTACGAAACAAGCACAACATTTTTTTCCCTTATCACATATAACATATCATTCTTTTAAGAACTTAGGAATGACCGTTATCTTCTTAATGTAATCATATACATTACTACAACATCATCAATATAACCATTTTAGACTCATATAGTCAAGTAGGACAATCATCCATCAACTCTAAGACTACACATATAAGCACATGGTCATAGTCTAACATGATCCCCTACCTATCATCCATAGATAACATATACTTTAACATTGCTTAACATATAGATACATATCATCATATTTTAAATAATAATTTACCAAAATAGCCACATTACTTCAAGTAGAGCCGACACGACCATGATCATAATATTGCATAATGTAACGCCGACAAGGCCACATCAATTGCAAGTAAAGGACATAACAGTGCCACAATAAGTGTACCATACCAATAAAAACATAATTGAAGTATATATAACAAGAAAATAAGGGCAGCTTACCACCATCACATCCTAATATCTTCAATTCGATGCTAAATCATCCAAATTCAACACCATAAGGCCCTTACCAATGGCCATGAACAACAATTCAATATAGAAACTATGATAATCGATGAAACTAGGTCAATTCTATAGATATTCATACATATAAGATAACCTAGATATCAATTGAGCAAAGTTTTTACATCATTAGAAAGCCCATAGAAATCTACATCATAATTAATCAACATTATATCAATATCAAGTAACCCAAACTTAGTCAAAAATCTAGGGTTCATCCAATTTTGGGTTCATAGGTAATTTAGCTTAAAATAATCAATATATAATCAATTAAATCATTATTCAATGTTTAGAAATCATTAATGCAAGAACCGATGGTAGAATCATGAAATTGGACAATTAACTTGATAACTGTAGAAAACATCTTTATAATTGGGACTCCTTGATGAAACGAGTTTCAAGGCTCAATATCCATACCTTTATTAAGATAATTCTTCAGTTTTATGAAGAATCTACACTCAAAACGTCACACCAAGATCTTCCAAGATTTTTTACTTCAATGGAGTCTTTGGGAGTTCTTAAGGGATTTTGAGGTTTTTATTTCAAAGAATGAATACCCAAAAGACCCTTAATAGACCCCCATTACTCTTATTTGGAAGTGGGGTGAAATTACAATATCACCCCTCAACTTACAATGAGACAACACATGAAAAAAGACCTATCAACGGTTGGACAGTCGACGGACCATTTGTCCACAAAGGAACCGTCCTGTCTTTCCGTTGGTTGGGTCAGAAACTTGTCAAGGTTTAATTTTCACCCAAGACTAAGTCTCCATCGACAAAACCCATCAGAGGGCTATCGATTATCCCATGAGACGTCGATGCATTCATCGTTTGGGGCTGCCTGGGAAAGTCTTGACACCAAGTTTTAGGTTGTTCCTCAAGGACCCTTGGTTGGTCCTTGGGGATGTTTTCCCGGACGTTTCAAATCCAAATATAATAATCTATGAGTTTAGAACCTATAACATGTATTTCAACCAAAACAAACACATAAATCTCGACAAAACATGCCTAGACACACACAAAGTAATTTAAAGGCATATCATTCAAACGTCATGAACGTTCTTGGACGTTTGACCTCTAACTCCACGAAAGATGACACACTGCCTATACATGCTATAATAACTCATTTAAGGATCTTAAAACTCATGAATCACATATAAACACATAGAACCATATATGAGGCACATAGGTGACTTAGTCGTCAAACGTCTTATCGTCCCTTGACGTTTGACTTCCAATGCACCTTATACTTTAGCTACTGAATCTATACCATATATTAGATCTATTTAGTACATTAGACCATAAATATAGACATGTTAGGCTCTAGTTCACCTATGTCATTTTTGGTGTCTTACTCTCCCCAACATGAACAACAACGTCCTCGAATGACACTTGCCACTCTCCGAACACTTCTAAAAATAGATATTAAACTAGAAGCTATGGGAGAACATCAATTTCCCATAGCCAAGAAATTTACCACACCCAACAAGAAACTAGAAAACACTTCTATACTCATTATGCTACAAAAACTCACACCTTACAGTCCAAATAGTAAAAAATTATTTTATATTTAATATCATACTCATATACATCAGTTATAACCACATTACAACAATTTTAGACCAAAGAATCAATTAGTCACTTTTCAAAATTTTTTACAGTAAACAGTTTTAATGCTACAGTGATTTTTACCAATTTTTTAAAAATGCATCTTTTAGGCAATTCATGATAAAAACATGCTAATATGCAAAGTAACACCATATAAACACATGTTTCAGTATAATCATGAGTTCATAAAATACAGAATGCAAGAAGTTGATGAAATTCAATTTCAACAAAACTCCTAAATATCATTCACATGCAACATGCTTTTATATCATTCAATCCCATTTACTAACCAAACTCCCCCACTTGAAGGAACTCATATTACCACAAATAACGAGAAATTACCAACATCATCATCACTATTATTCTCATCCGGCTTTGATCCTCTTGACCGGAGCGCATAGCCAAAGCCTATTTATTGGAGCATGTTCCTTTGTGGCACTAAGAGCAACTTGCTTACTCTCCCTTCCTCTAGCTTCAATGGTAGGACAATATGTCACCTTATGATCATCCTTACCACAACAATATCAACCACTAGTACAGGCTAGACAATTCCCATAGTGCATCTTTCCACAAGTGACACTTGTCGGCTTTTCATTTTGATAACAACCTCCTTTCTGATGTTTGAGCCCTCTTATTAACTTTAGTTTTCTAATGATCCCTAGAACCACACATTTTAAAGTTTCTAGCCATCCTCCTTAGTTTAGACTCTTCAATTGATTTTGCATACATCATGAGTCTAGCTACAGTCATATCATCATGTAACATCTCTATACGATATTCTTCCCTTATGAAGTCGGCTACCCCCATCATAAAGCGAATCATTTCATCCCTTCGATTTGCCAAAAAAGAGGGAGAATATTTGGACAGCTTAGAGATTTTCAAAGAGTATTCCTCAACACTCATATTACCTTGCTTGAGATTGATAAAGTCCTTTACCTTAACTTCCTTCATCTCACGGGGAAAGTACTTACCAAGAAAAATTTCTTAACTTCTCCCACTCAATAGGATCCGACTACTCTGGCCTATTGCCTTTACATTGTGTGTTCCACACTTTATCCACATCCTTCAATTGGTACAAATCCAACTCCTCTTTCTCCCTAGATGTCACCCCCATAGCATGCACTATCTTCTATAGCTCATCCATAAACTCTAAGGGATCCTCTCCACCTTAAATCAAAGAAATATAGGAGGATTCATACTCACAAAATCTCTCAACCTATAGCTAATAGTGCTCTCCACCACATTCGCCTTAGGCACCATACTCAAATTCTCTTGAGTTGTTACTTCTCGGGCTAAATCAAGCAAAGCCTATCTAATGTCCCTATTAATCATCTCCGGGGATCATTACCTCCTCCATCAATAGGGACTTGATCACCTTGAGCACAATGAGAACCTTGTTCATCTTTCTCAACATGAAGAGGAATCTCCTCTTGCACCTCATTCTCTTCAACTCTTCTGGCCGGTGCCCTCCTAGTATTGATCTCCCTAGAAACACAAGGAAACAATAAGATAAGAGTACTCATATTATGTACTCTACGGCACAACATAGGAGTAGAAAAGAAGGAAAATGCTATCTTCCTATAGCCTCTTGCCCATAAATGTGTTGCGACTCACACAGATGTTTAAAACTCTTCTAGTTGTGACTTTATGGGACTTTTCAATTCCTAATACTACTTTCACAAACCTTGATCTAATACCAAGCTTGTCACATCCCTAAACCACACCATAGAAGATAACGGCATCTCGGATTGCAATCGGCGTACTTGACCTCTCGGAGCTCTTGTACAAGCCCTTACATATCATTCATCGCATAAACATAGTTAAAAGTAGTGCGAAATTAAAGATTTTCACAAAACATAACATTGTCTTTAAAAACTCTTTAGTATAAGCAATAGGAAATACTAAGTTTCAATCTCATCATCTTATGACACAAGAATACTTGGTACACGGCCCATATTTCAAAATACGCATATAGAAATACTTAGTCTATTACAATACTTTGAATTGAAAACATAAAAGACATATATGCCTTCCAGTCAAATGAGGACGTACTTCAACTTTTCTTGAAAGATGCTATGGTCAAAATCTTTCATTACAAAAGCCCCTCACCTACCAAGAATTATATAGAGATATAAAAGAATGGAGTTAGTAAAACCACATGTACTAAGTATTCATTATGCATAAAAATCATAAAAACGGACTTTTATTAAAAATATGCATCTTTTCATTTAAAAATCATATAATAATCATAAGAACACCATTTAACAAATTAGAAACACATAATATAACATTTAAACAAAATCCTAATTTTAGAGGTCACTTTACAGTAACTTATTTCACTGTAAAATTACTTCACGGTACACTGAAGTAACTTATTATTCACTTTAGACACCCTTTATAATGTAATCTTCTCACTCAAGGCTACCCTAAGATTCACTTAAGTCACACATAGAGAGACCACCCATACCCCCTCTCTAAATGTGCCCAAACGACCCTTAGAATTACCTATAATGAGTCACATACACACTTCAAGACATAAAACATATCAACACATAGACACTATGACATTTCCTCATTGAAGGCTATCTACATACTTACTTAAGTAGATGAAGAATATAACGTCTGTGATTGACCTCTTCAAGACTACCTAAATAATCCTTAAGAATTCTTATGTTTTGATTATGTCCACAAAATCAACATCTATCAAGAGTCATTCTTAAGACTCATATAGTTAAGATACAAAGTGACCATTCCTATGCCCCATTCGCACCTTAACTAGAGAACCCTAAACTACTCTAGATAGGTACTTATTCCATTTATATACTTCATAACATAAGTCATTAGTTCATTAAGACTCATAAATCGCTTAAATGACAATCAGGTAATGGTCTTAGACAAGACCTAGGCACTCTAACTAACACCTTCAAATCATATTGTGCAATGTCTAAATAGCATCCTATTCCACTACCTAAACTTCATAGAACTTCTCTAAGGTTAGTAAGTATCCCACATGATGAGAATAGACATTAACTAACATAGAAAAGGATAGCTAGACATGGAATATCGATTTCTAACCTACTTTGATAACGGTGTTCTACTAACCAAGGGTAAAACTAGGACACATCCCATGTAGGCACACAGTTAAGGAATCTGAAGGGCTTTTATGCACTTTAGTCTCATCCTCAAGTAGAGGTACATTGTACTCTATTATCATTCTCAAGTAGAGATACTTCCCATTACATAATCACTCGGTGCTAGACTTGTTTCTCATAGAGTAATTGACATTAAATGATCACATGAAGAGGTTTATTTATCTAGTTCATAACCTAAACACATTCACCCTACCAAAGAGTTTCACTAGGGCTACCTTCCATGGTGAGTAAGATAGCTTAAAATATGATTTTCCTAAGGATTAATATGATGCCATTCCATCCAATTAACTTTAATTCCACCATTTTTTACATGAAGGATAACATGACGGCTCTCGACTTCAACATTCATAACATAATCTTTACCATGTACGTGACCTTCTTAACATCCTCTAAAGTCTCACATATTTGTCTTTTATACATGACAAAGATGCACTAATCCTACCTAAGACATATTTTATTCACATATCATTCATATATATATATATCATGTAAGGGACACAACTCTACCAAACAAGGCACTACATTCTTTTCCCTTATCAAATATAGCATATCATTCTTTTAAGAACTTAGGAATGACTCTTATTTTTTTAATCTAATCATATTCATTACTACAACATCATCAATATAACCATTATAGACTCATATAGTCAAGTAGGAACAGTCATGCATCAACTCTAAGACTACACATATAAGTACATAGTCATAGTCTAAAATGATCACCTACATAACATCAATAGATCACATATACTTTCACATTTCTTAACATGTAGATAGATATAATCATACTTAACACAATAAACTACACAAATAGCAAGATTACTTCAAGTAGTGCCGACAAGGCCATGATCATAATATTGCATAAAGTAACGCCGGCAAGGCCACATAAATTGCAAGTAAAGCACATAACACCGTCACCATATGTGGACCATACCCATCATAAAATAATTGAAGTATAAATAACATATAAATAAGGGAAATAGGCAGCTTACCAGCACCACATCCTCATCACTTCAATTCGATGCTAAATCATCCAAATTCAACACCATAAGGCCCTTACCAATGGCCATGAACAACAATTCAATGTACAAACTATGGTAATCAATGATACTAGGTCAATTCAATAGATATTCATCCATCTATTATTACATAGATATCAATTGAGCATAATTCTTAAATCATTAGAAAGCCCATAGTTATCTACATTATAATTCATCAACATTATATAATTATCAAGTAACACAAACTTTGTCAAAAATATAGGGTTCATCCAATTCATGGGTTTATAGGTAATTTAGGTTAAAATAATCAGTACAACATCAATTAAATAATTATGCAATGTTTATAAATCATGAATGCAAGAACCCATGGTAGAATCATGAAATTGGACAATTGAACTTGAAAACTTTTAAAAATATCAATTCAAATTGGGGCTCCTCGATGAAAAGAGTTTCAAGGATAAATATACATACCTTGATGAATATTATTCTTCACTTTGATGAAGAATCTCCACTCAAAACTTCACACCAATCTCTTCTTTGATTTTGGACATCAATGGAGTCATTGGGAGTTCTTAAGGGATTTCTGGGTTTTAATTTGGAAGAATGAAATATCTATGTGTTAAGCACTTATATATATGTTTAAAATACACAATATACCCCTAATTAAACTCCAATACTCATATTTGTAAGTGGGGTGAAATTACAATAACACCCTTCAACCTACAGTGAGACAGTGCAGGAAAACAGGCACATTGATGGTTGAATAGTTTACAGACTGTTTATCCACAAATGGATCGTCCTTTCCTTCTATTTGTTGGGTGAGAGACTTTTAAATGTTCCCTTACCCCCAAGACTATGTATCAACCGACGACACCCATCGAGGGGGCATCGATGACCCATGAGTCGTCGATGCCTCGGTCGTTTGGGGCTGCCTGGGACAGTCTTAACACAATGTTTTACGTCCTTCATCAAGGACCATTGGTTGGTCCTAGAGGATTTTTTCCCGGACTTTTCCAACACAAACATGATCTTATATGAGTTTAACTCTAACATGAATTTATCCAAAACAAACACGTAAAACTTAACTAAACATGCCTAGACACACACAAAGTCATTTCGAGGCACATAATTCAAACGTCATAGACGTTTGACCTCCAACTCCATGAAACCTTACACACTGCTTATACATGCTATAATATCTCATTTAAGGACCTTACAACCTTAGGAATCACACATAAACACACAGAACAACATGTGAGGCACATAGGTGACTTAGTCGTCGAACGTCTTAGTCGTCCCTTGACGTTTGACTTCCAATGCACCTAATACTTTAACTACTTCCTCTATACCATATATTAGACCTATTTAGTACCTTATACCATCAATACAAACATATTAGGATCTAGTTCACCTATGTCATTTTTGGGGTCTTACACCAACCCATTTCGCTATCTCATAAGGGCCTACATACCGGGGACTAACCTTCCCTTTTTTTATCAAATCTCATCAACCCTTTCATGGGTGAAATCATCAAGTAGACCTTATCACCTAATTCAAATCAAGGTCTCTTCTTTCTGGCATAAGATTTTTTTCCAAATATAGGTTATGCTTTATCATCCACACCTTCTCTAAGGCATCGAGGATTATCTCGGGACAAAGCAGTGAATAGTCTCCTGCCTCAAACTACTAAACCGGAGACCTACACCTCCTACCATAGAGTGCTTCAAAAGTTGCCATGTAAATACTTGAATGGTAGTTATTATCGTAGGAGAACTCTATCAATTGTAAGTGATCTTCCCAATTACCCCTAATGTCAATAACGCAAGTTCTTAACATATCTTCTAGGGTTTTGATGGTACGCTCCGCTTGACTAAATGTTTGAGGATGAAAAGTGGTGCTGACTTTCAATTAAGTACCTAGCCCTTTCTGTTAAGACATCAAAAAACGAGAAGTGAATTGGGCACCTTTATCCGAGATGAAGGACCAATGGATCCCATGGAAAGTCAAAATCTCATTTCGGTACAACCTAGCATACTCCTTCGACAAATGAGTATACAAGATGGGGATAAAGTTGGAAAAAACAATCTATCTACAATAACCCATATTGAATAATTTTTTCTCTGGGTTCGAGGAAAACCCATATTAAAATCCATATTGATATCTTTCCACTTCCAAGTAGGGACATCCATTGCTTGAGTTAAACCATCCGATCTTTTATGTTCGGACTTAACTTGTTGTTGATTAGGACATTTGTCCACAAACTCCACTATACACCTTTTCAAACCATCACACCAATAGATCTCTTGAATATCACACTACATTTGGGTGGCACCCATTGATATTATCTCTTTCTTATCCTCGGGAACATAGGCTACAATACCCAATGACATTCGACTTAGATCATCCGCAACCACATTGGCCTTTCAAGGGTGATAAAGAACACTCATGACGTAATCCTTTAAAATATTCAACCACCTTTTTTGTCGTAGATTCAACTCCTTTAGAGTTAACACATATTGAAGACTTTTCTGGTGGGTGAATACATCTACATGTACCCCATACAAGTATTGCCTCCATATTTTCAAGGCAACAACTACACCACTAATTCAAGTTAATGAGTTGGACAGTTCTTCCGATACACCTTGAGCTGTCTAGAGGCATATTCTATCACCTTACCATGTTGCATGAGGACACAACCCAAACCTACTCGAGAAGCGTCACATACACTATAAACCCTTGGGTACCATTCGATAAAGTCAACACCGTAGTGGAGCTAAGCTAATCAGTTTACTCTTGGAAGCCTATTTCACAAGCTTCCGATCACTGAAACTTAGCATTCTTCTGGGTCAAGGTTTTCAAAGGATAAGGAGTAGATGAAAGCCCATCAAAATGTCTTCCTATAATAACCGGCTAATCCCAAGAAACTTCTAATATTTGTTGAGTCAAAGGTATAGGCCAATTCTTAATCGCTTCTGTTTTCTTCGGATGGACCTTAATACTCTCACTTGAGATAATGTAATAAAGAAATGCAACCAATCTCAACAAAAATTAACACTTAATATATTTAGCAAAGAGTGGATGCTTTTTTTGAGGACTTGCAAAACTACCCTCAAGTGATCAATCCTCTCTCTTATAATACACCAAGATATCATCTATGAAGACACTTACAAAGGATTCAAGGTAACCCCAGAACACTCTATTCATAACGTCCATAAAAGCAACCGGGGCATTAGTTAGACCAAATGACATTACTAGGAACTCATAAGGACTAAAATTCATTTAAGGTATGTCTTAACTTCTCACCCTAAGTTGGTGTTACCCGGACCTCCATTCGATTTTAGAAAAGTAGCTTTCCCCATGGAGTTTATGAAACAAATTATCGATACTAGGGAGAGGATACTTGTTATTTATTGTAACATTAACGTTATTCAATGCACACTAGAGAGACCTGTGGAGAAATACTATTTTGTATTAAACCTTTGTCTAGTATGTCTTTAGTTTGAATCTTAACTTCCTTAAACATGGTCGGAGACATCCTGTTAAAAGGGATTGAAATAGGCTTCGTATCCGGCAACAATTCTATGCTAAAGTTTATTTCCCGATGGGGAGGAATTTGGGGCTAGTCATCATGGAAGACTCTCGAAAAAGTGTTCACTGCGGGTACCAACGCTAAAGAAGGAACCTCGTAGTCAACTTCCTTGACCCTTACAATACGTTAGAGACACCCCTTAGATATCATCTTACATGCTTTTAGAAACGAAATTATTTGATCTCTAGGGATTGAGTTACCTCCCTTCAATTCTATGATGAGTTTATTGGGAAACTGGACCTTAACTACCCTTGTTCTATAGTGAATAGAATCAAAATAATCATGCAACCAACAAATAAACCAAAGTCCAACATATCAAGTTCTACCAGATAAACCAATATAACTCTTTTGGGCAATGATATGGGACAACTCCTATAGACTCTTTTAGCAATAAAGGAGTCACCCACTGGGGTTATTAAATGGAAAAGGTTTAACTAAGATGTCGGGTATCATATCAAACTTTTTAGGTACTAAGGTAGTTACAAATGATAAAGTGGCACTAGGGTCTAATAAATCATATACATCAATAGAAAGCACTTGTAACATACCGATGACAATATCAAGATAATCTTCTAGATCACCCCTAGTGCGGAGAGTATAAAACCAGTTCTTCTTAGGAGTAGCGGGATTAGGACCGCTTGCTTGTGCTTTTTATTCTCCTTTCCTCTATCCATAATAACTATACATCTCTATCTTATGTACACCCTTTCCACAGCCAAAATAATTATCCATTCCCAACAAGCATTCACCCATATGCTTTGTACCCCATTTGGTACAAGTATGTTTCTTACTAGGTGAATTTAAACTTTTCCCCTTGGATACCTACGGTGAGACACTATATCCTTATTAGTCTTTGTATATTTAGTAGGAACTTTGTAGGAGACTATCTTCTTGAACTTACGCTTGTATTGAATTTCGAACTTACCCATAGAAATACCTTCTTTATAAGACCTTGCCCTCTTAACATCCCTATTCTCCATGTTGATCATACTCTCTTAACTTGTTGATCATGCACCATCAAATGAGAATTGTCCATGTTGTCATGATGCATCGCCGAATGATACTCTTCCACAAGATCATCAAACATATCGTTAAAAAATGAGTCATTTTATGTATAGTATTGGACACACAAAAAAGTACCATATTTAGAAAACTTAGTGAATTTAAAAGATTATTCTTGGACACTCGTACCTCTTTAATGAAAGTTGGTGAAATCATCTACTTTTTCCTCTATTTTTTCCCTTAGGAAGAACCTATCAATAAAATCCCTCCTAAACACTTCCCAACTTATGGGACCCTCTCTCAAAGTCCTATTGTCCCTCCATTGCGTGTACCAAGTTTGCGCAACATTTTTGAGTTGATATGCGGCAATCTCGACCCTCTCATTTGAACTCACTCCCATCATACAAGATCTTATAGACCTTATCAAAAAAGTATGGGGATTCTTCATTCACCTTATACACAAATAACATTGGACAGTTCATCCTTGTGAAGTGCTTCATGCGAGAAGCCATGGTACTAGCATTTTCGTTCACAAAAGGTCAAACTTCCAGTTTTCTTGAGCCGTCATGGTTTGAGCTTCTGTAGCTACGACTTGAGCTTTAGTAGTCATTGCTTAAGCTAAGTTGATGGCACCAACCTTATCTCTCAAACTGTCACGGTGGGAGAATTGACCACTGCTTGGTCTCTTTGTGGATTATGTTCTTGAGGAGGAGCATTATTCTCTTGGGGAGGAACTCGAGTATTATCAATCTCCTCTTCTACTCTCCTTGCGGTTTTCCTTCTAGTAGTCATAGCCTATTACCAAAATAAAAGGGTTAGAAGAAAAAGGACACATAGAGTTAACACTCTTGAGGCATGCCTTTCAGTATTACCAAAGAGGTGAGAATACCATAAGCATCAGATAGCCTCGCATTCATAAGTGTGGCAAGCCTCATTCTAATGAACAAGACTCTACGCAGACGTGGTTTAGTGAGATATCAATCCTAATATTAAACAACCTCATGATCTAATACCATGTTTTTCACGACCAGGATCACCCTATAGACATAACCGGCGTCTTCGTCCTCCAAAAGGACTTAGACTAGACCTTAAAATTTATCATTACATATCATCGGTCGAGAAAACATGGAAAATTTTAAACGTTTACATAATGAAGTATACTTTGACTTATCACTAATCATATATGGAGCTTATATATACTCCTTGCTTATGAAGTGTACATAGAATTCTCATTTATGAAATATAGTCAGTTCATGTGAAATAGTCTAATGCTTGTCTAATATTTAACCATCTAACAGAAAATTACAAAGTAGGGCATAGCCCGTACACTAAAACAATATGCCACATATAGGCCTACAACAATAGTTTCAAAATGAGGAAACAACAAGTTTCTTTATATAGTAAATATCATAGGTAGAGTAGAATAATGGCAACATCGTCGAAGTTGAGGACTCATTAATAACTTGGGAGTAGAATAATGGAAACATCGTCGAATGTGAGGACTCACCAATAACTTGGGAACAGTTCCAAGTCTTTCTTCAAAATGTACTTCTACACTTTAATGGAAAGAACATGAATTATTGTATAAATATAAAAAAATTGGTAAGTACAAACTACATATACTGAGTATGGAAACATATACAAGCAAAACAATTGAATCATGCGAAATGGGACATTTTGTTCAAAATCATGCTATGTGACATTGAAAATCCTTTATGCACATACAAGAGCATATACAAGTCAATGATCATAACATCTCTTAAGACAAGTTTATAATGAACACAAGACCAACATCATCATAAATTCATATCAACATGAATAGCTTGAAGATAAAGTGATAACAACAATTCATGAACTATCGTTCATAACATCAAAGCTTACAAGACCCTTACTCACAATCCCATCCAAAGCCTACAAGTGCAATGCTAATGTGAAGACCTATAACACTACATAATCAAGTAAACTAGCCAAGTGGTCATAAGCAATGTATACATCTCATATAATTCCATACCATGCATATTCATCATCATTTATAGAAACTTAGACCAATATTATGTTCATCACATAAACACAACATAATGTAAGGTCAACAATATATAATGTCAACATATGCATTTCGTTAATACACAAATACATAAGAACACCCTCCTAGGACTCCCCTCAAGCTCCAATTGTTAAATATTTGGTAAAATTCCATAACCTTAACCACACTAAGTAGAACCACTTAATTCACCCAAGTTAGTGTTCAATTTATTACTTTAATTCATTCATTTTACTTTCACGAATAATAACATTAACGGACAACAAACCATGTGATCTCAACTTGGAATTCGTTGTCGCGAAACTCTACATGGAAAGAAGATTCTCTATTTTCCAAGGTAGAACCAACACATGGACATAGCATTCTAGGTGTAGCTACTAGCCAGTTTTCCTATTGGGCAACATAGTTAAGGAATTAGGATATATATATTGGAAATTCTCTTTATGCGCAATTGCATTATGACCTCCATCTCATGATAACCATTGTGGACTTACCTTGCCTCATTGGGAAGGGACACCTCTAATATCTAGTTCGCTCAGTGATAAGCTAAATTATCTTTTAAAAAAATATCAATTAGCCTTTCTTAATCATTAAATTGTAAAATAGGCCATAAGATAACATCCTCTTGTGTAATCATGTCAATAGCTTATTATGTATTGAATTACAAATCCCTTTCATTACAAACCATCATTATTAATATCAACACATCATAGTCACTTCATAATTATGCACACAAGAGAAACACATCACTCCTTGCGTTATCATTGTTAGAATCGAATCCACACACATACTTGATGAATAAAGAACACAAGAACTTTAGAGAGAAAGAGATGAGAAATCTAGAGAGAGAAAGAGAGAAACAATTATTTCATGGTAACACCACGTGAGTAAACTTCCACAGCGATGGGGTATGTATATTAATAAATCAAAGTAATTTTTGTTACAGAGAATAAATGGAGAATATATAAATCAGGCTCCACAACCTAACAATTCTCCCACTTGGAGACTGATTCAGTCATCCAAAAAAATACATTCTCAAAAAAACTCTCTTCATCATCAACATCTTTACCGCACCGCAACATCTGTAGCAGCAACTACAGAAGACCAACCGAGGTTTTGCCTAACCCCAGTTTCCCAACATCAACACATTTCGTCAACATGTCTGCCGGGTTCTTTGCACCCTCTATCTTCTCCAAGCACGTATCACAATCCTCCACTGCCTTGTGAGTGAAATTGTATCGCCTTCTGATGTGCTTCGTCTTCGAATGATAGACTGGATTTTTAACCAACTGTATGGCACTCTGTCTATCTGAGTAAATAATCTTCTCTCTCTCCTTATTACCCAATTCTTCCAGATAACCTGCCAGCTATATCATCTCTTTCCCAGCTTCAGCTATTGCCACATACTCAGCCTTAGTAGATGAAAGAGAAACACACTTCTGAAGCCTGGATATCCAACTCACTTCTGTTTTACCTATGGTGTAAATGTACCCGGATGTACTCTTGCTCGAGTCCACATCCCCACCTAGATCAGCATCCTCAAAACCCTGTAGAGTCACCTTGCCTTTGCCAAAACAAAGTGAACTACTGGATGTACCTCTGAGATATCCCAGTAGCCACTTCAAAGCATCCCAATGCTCTTTCCCAAGGTTTGCCATGTACCTGCTAACAACTCCCACTGCATGTGCTATATCAGGTCTAGTGAAGACCATAGCATATATGAAACTCCCAACTCGTGAAGCATATGGAACAAGTGCCATATGATCACTCTCCTCGACAATCTTGGGTGACTGCTCCTTTTACAATTTAAAGTGATTTGCTAATGGAGTAGTCCTGGGTTTAGCATCATTAACCCTGAATCTGATAAGCACCTTCTCAATGTACAACTCCTGAGATAGACTTAAAGTGCCAGCAGATCTATCCCGAGAAATCTTCATCCCCAAAATGTGCTTCGCTGGACCCAAATCTTTCACCTCAAACGCTGCAGACACCTTCTCTTCAGATTGTTAATCTCCTTCATACTAGATCATGCAATCAACATATCATCCACATATAAGAGTAGAAAGACATATGAATCAGTGTATTTCTTGAAGTAAAAACAAGGATCCTTTTCATCTTTGCAGAATCCACTCTTGGTCATGAAGGAGTCAAACTTCTTATACCACTACCTTGGTGCTTGCTTTAGTCCATACAAGCTCCTAGTGAGCTTGCACACAATGTGTTCGTTGCGTGGAACCACAAATCCTACCGGTTGTTGCATATAGATCTCTTTTTCCAGATCTCCATGTAAAAACGCTGTTTTTACATCCATTTGCTCTAGACGCAAATTCTCCGATGCAACAATACTCAACATAATTCGAATAGAGGTTAACTTCATAATAGGATAAAATATTTCAGCATAATCAATACCTTTCCTTTGTGAATACCCTTTAACCATGAAATGATCCTTGAACCTTCTTTTGCCATCTGGTTCAGTCTTGATTCTGCACACCTACTTGTTCAGCAAAACTCTCTTCCCTGAGGGTAACGAAGTCAAAACCCATGTGTCGTTCTTCTGAAGTGACCTCATCTCATCATCCATGGCTTGCTCTCACTTGATCAAATCCTCCACCTGTACGACCTCATCAAAAGACTCTGGTTCCCCCTCATCAGTCAGCAATAGATAGTGTAATGAAGGTTAATACCTATCTGGTGCCCTGATGGTTCTTGATGATCTCCTTAACACCTGCTCAGGTGTAACATGCTCCACTTAAGATTCTTTAGTAGGAGTTGGTTGAGTATCTGCTTCAACAACTCTGGGTTACTCTTCTCCAACTCAACCTCAACTCCCACTTGCTTTGTAATCTCTAGAACCTTCTGCTCTCTGTCCTTGTACAGGACAGACACATCAAATGTCACGTCACAATGTCTCTGGATCATTCTATTCTTGTCATCCAAAAACCTGTAACCAAACAAATCAGAACCATAGCCTATGAAGTAACACTTCACAGCCTTGGCATCAAGCTTGTCTCTCTTTTTTGGATAAACATGAACATAAGTAGTGCAACCAAAAGTACTCAAGTGTGAGTACTTGAGTTCTTTTCATGTCCACACCTCCTCTGGAATCTTGAACCCTAAAGAGATTGTTGGTCCCCTGTTGATCAAGTGTGTAGTTGTACTCACAACATCCGCCCAAAATGTTTTGGGCATACCAAAGTGTATCCTTATACTCCTTGCACGCTCATTCAATGTTCTGTTCATCCTCTCAGCAATTCCATTATGCCTTGCCTTACCAGGAACTGTTCTAATCAATTTGATTCCCTCAGCTGCACATAATGCCTTGAAATCTGATTTGTCATACTCTCCTCCATTATCAGACCTTAGGCATTTGAATTTCAAACCGGTCTGATTCTCAACTTCAGCTTTCCACTTCTTGAAAGTTGCAAACACATCTGACTTATTCTTCAAGAAGTAAACCCATACCTTCCTACTGGAATTATCAATGAAGGTAACATAGAATCTGGATCCTCCAAGTGATGATACTGGAGATGGTCCCCAAACATCTGTATGGACCATTTCCAACCGCACTTTCTTTGGATCTATATCAGTCTTTGTGAAGCTTACTCTTTTCTGTTTGCCCATAACACAGCTCTCGCAAAGACCCATAGCAACAAACTTCAGACCCTCTAATGCTTCTTTTGCAACCAGCATCTTCATTCCTTTAACACTCATGTGTCCAAGTCAGTTGTGCCACAAACATGAACCGGAAGCACCTTCAGCAACAGCGGCAAAGTTAATACACCCTGCAGTGGTGTACGAGGTTCCAGATTTGGTTCCACGAGCTACTATCATAGCACCTTTTGCAATCTTCCACGAACCTTTCCCAAACTCTGTTGCATATCCCGTGCTATCCAACTGACCAACATAGATCAGATTTTTCTTGATCCCAGGAATATATCTGACATCCTCCAATGTCCACCGGGTTCCCGGGGTGGTCTTTATGCAAACATTCCCCTTTCCTTCAATCTCTAAGGCTTTATTATCAGCAAGATATTCCTTTCAAAAGTTTCCAGATTTGAAAATTTTGAACAACTCCTTGCTTGGAGACGAATGGAAAGATGCACTAGAATCCAAAATCCATGATTCAACCGGCCTATTCACACAAAGGATTACAGCATCCCCAATGTCCTCTGCTGAATTTACAGAATCATTGTCATCTCCAAATTTCTGATTCTGTTTCTTCTTTGTCTTTGTACAGTTCGTCCAAAAGTACCCTTTTTCTCCAAAATTCCAACAAGTCACGTTTGATCTGTTCAGGGATTTTCCTCGATTCGTTGATTTTGATCGACCATGTTGATTTTGGCCTTTTGTATTACTTCTCCCGCTTCGGTCAACGCTTAGAGCACTGCCCGATGAATGTCCCACTTCTCGTTTGTGAAAACTTTTGCTAAGAACAACATCACGGATTTCATCAAACATCAGTTTCGCAAATCCACGGGAACTGCTAATCGTAGCAACAACAGTATCCCAAGACTCGTGCAGAGATGACATCAAAATCGATGCCTTAATTTCATCTTCGAAATTAATATCCACAGAATTGAGTTGACTCACAATCATATTGAACTCGTTTATATGATCAGAAACGGATCCATTCTCAGACATCTGTATATTGAACAATGTATGCATCAAATATACCTTGTTCATCACCGATGGTTTTCATACATGTTTGACAGTGCCTTCAACAGACCGGACATAGTATTCTCCTTCACAATGTTGAACGCCACGTTTCTTGACAAAGTCAACACGATCAACCCTAGAGCCTGGCGATCCTTGATTTTCCACTTCTCCTCCGTCATGGATTCGAGCTTCACCCCAGTCAATGGTTCGTGAAGATCTTTCTAGTACAGATAATCTTTGATCTGCATCTTCCAGAAACTAAAATCGGAGCCATCAAACTTCTCCATTCCAAGCTTCGAACTATCCATCTTCAGTGATCGTGTTGAATCTCTTTAGCATTGATAGCAGTTGTTAGGATCGAATCCACACACACACTTGATGAATAAAGAACACAAGAACATTAGAGAGAAAGAGATGAGAAATCTATAGAGAGAAACTAATATTTCGTGGTAACACCCCGTGAGTAAACTTCCATGACGATGGGGTATTTTTGGTTACAGAGAATAAATATAGAATAAATAGTAAAGCCTAAAATATAGGTCGGGACGCTGCACCGAACCCCTCCTTCGGATGAGATACTCCCGCCCCCCACAACCCCCTGACAACCTCACCGCGGAGGTTAAACCGCGTAAACAGTTATATATATAAATCAGGCTCCACAACCTAACAATCATACCACTATCAAAATATCACAATTCAACATACTCATAACATGCGTTCACATTCATCGTATCATCATCTTCCTAATCTATTCACATATTATACTTCAATAAAAACATCATCATCAACAAATAATAACTATTATTGAAGTACATAACTCATGATAATAAAATTCTCACAAAATAGCTTCCAAAAGCTCCTTCAAGATCTTACCCTCAATTCTACAATATTCATACATCAAACCACTCATAATCATCATCATCATAAAATAATAGGTAATTAAACTATAACATATTAAATTCAAACATCCCTAATCATAAGTCAAATTCATAAATAGGGTTAGGGAATACAGTTTCTTCATGGATTCTTTCATAGAACTATGACAAAGAATAATCACTAAAATAATAAACCAATTAAAAATAATAACCTATCAATATAAACAAAAGGAATTAAACATTAAATCAACTTGAAAAACAATTCACGAAATTCGATTAAAACAAAAGTTTAAGACATCTTTGAAATCCAATTTTGTAGAGACTTCTTGGGAAAGAGATCCAAGGAGTGAATAGATTCCATATCTTAGGATTTGTTGAAGAATTATGTAGAAAATCTTTAGTCTTGAAGCCATTGTGAACCTTGAAGCTTGGTCTTCAATGGTGGTCTTTGGAATAGAGAGAGAAAGTAGAGGGAAGTGGTAGAGAATTATGTTTGGGAATTAATGGGGTGTGGAGTTTGGTTAATGTGGTTTAATTCTTTTGTACTCCCCAAATAACTTAATTAAAAACCCCTTAACCCTTAATTGATTGAATAAATAACTAACCAATTATTCTAACTTAACCCAATACTCAATAGTGAACTCGAACCTAAATCGATGACTGCCCGTCCACACTCTATCGAGAAGATCATAGACCGTAATGGCTGTCCATGGTTTTGGTCAGAGACTACTTTTTTTTAACCTTCTTGGGATTTGTCTATGTCCCAACCTATGACCAAAATCGACGGGTCGTTGACCCATCGATGGCTTTTCGCTTGGTTCATCGACTACCACTGTCAAATGAGAGCTTTTAGGGTCAAATGCATGGGTCCTCATCAAGAAACCTTAGGGTGGTCCTTGGCGAGTCATACCCAAATGTTTTGACCTAAACATACTCTACTATATGTTCCATAACATAAAAAAAAATTTGACTTAATTAGGACTCTTGAAACCCATTGAATCACACCACGGCACAGTAGTTCACCTATAACAAATCTCTGAACGTCATAGTCGTTCCTTAACGTTTTGACTCTAACACTTCCTAATTTGTTTAAACACATTAATTTTTACTTAGAACCAATATTTTAAGGCTTAGTTTATCTAGTGAGACTTTAGACTAAGTCATGGACTTTAAAAGTGTTACAGATATTGTGAAGGACCACGGACAACTAAATGGTCCGTGGAGCTTGACACGAGTCGTGAAGTGGCTCGTGAAAGAGACTTGATAGACATTGAGGTTTAGGTAAATTCCAAAATATCATATATTTCCACATAAAATTATTTAGGTGGCCCATTACCAATAAAATTAAAGGTACTTGAGTCCTCTTTAAAACACAACCACGTTTTGCTCATTCCGAGCAATCATTAAAAAGTTATGATTATTTTAGTGAAGACTTATCAGGTGGAGCATCTTCACGGACCACTTGGCAGGTTGTGGTGCTCTAGAAGGACTTGATAAAATTTCGTCAGTTTTATTTGAGGTTTTATCTCCCCCAAAGTCGCTAGTTGAGCACCACGTACATCTAAATGGTATGTGAAGCTCCATACGTACCGTGCGATTATAAGTGAAGAAACTTCTTGGACATAGAGTTTAGTCTAATGTTTAAATTATCATATCGTTCATCACAAAATGAATTAGGTGGAAGATGACCTATCAAATTGAATATCTTTGTATCATGTTTTCAATGCCACAAAGTTTTCTTAATTCCAAGCACGAAGTAAAAATTATGCCTATATTAGTGAAGCCCTATCAGGAAGGGCATCTTCACAAGATGCTAGATGGGCCTTGGTCATCATGATAGCCCGTGGAGATTTTCTTGAAATTACTTTCCTAGCATTTAAGTCAGAGTCGCATTGATCGTTTCCCATATTGTGTTGTACTTAAACTAGTTCGTTTACTGTTTAATCTACATTTGTTTGCTCTTTATACACTTATAAACTAGGTAGAAACTATCTAAAAGTCTAATTATCATAAAATAATCTAACTTATAATGGAAAAAATAGAAAGAGTCGACTGATTCTCACAAAAACAAGCAGAGTTTTTGGAAGTTCATCCGGAAATTCAAAATATTTCTCTATTTCTATTTTCACCGGATTTGGGGAATTTCGCTATTGGGTTCCTTTCACCCATTATGTTTCTAGAATTTAATCCGTTTTTGGATTTCTTATAAATTGTTCAAACCTAGGTTTTTCATATTTTTAATATCTATTGTGATTTTAGAATTTATATTTTTCATTATATAAATAACTTGTTTCTTCGTTAATTAGTTTAGTTTCATGCATAGAACTCACAGCCCTATGTTGTGTTTATTTCCCATACTTCATGAATTATACTTTCTAGGCTAATCAAACAGAAATTCATGCTTCAAAATTCGAACTTATTTTATTTATATATATGTCGATTTTCGAAATAGTATATCATTACTTTGAGATACTCAGTATTTCTGTGCATTCAATCACCGAGTAGGACTATATTTTAGCATACGCTTAAGTTCTACAACTATGGGGCTGCATAGATTTCTAAGTCCTTCTATTTGTCTCAATTTAGTTATCACACCACAGTCATGCCTCTTTACCCATGGAAGGGTATATTAGATCCTCTATTTGATGGCGAGTGTACATCGAACTTAATTTCTATCTCATGTGGTTTATATCGGTTAAAAAGACCTCCCTCAATTAAGATTCTTATTGAATTTAGCATTTTTAAGCATTTACGTCAATATACAATCATCTTCATGATTAGTAATTTGTCATTGTATCAAGTTTCGTTTCTCAATTGTACTTCAGTACTATTTATTCTTTGTTCAGCTTATATATGTATATATATACATATATATATATATATTATATATATATATATATATATACACACACACACACATATATATATATATATAAATATATAAATATATTATTTAGGTTAGCATATTAATATCTTGGAAACTAAGTATATTCAAAGTATTTACACATACTTTTGCGCTACATCGTGTTATCATGTAGGTGAAGGAATTCAACATTCTGGTCATTATTAGTTCGACTCCTAGTCCAAATTCAGTAGTGTTAATCTACATGACCTAGTAATTTACCGATTTTATCTTTACGCCTAAGTGTCAAACAAATTGCCTGGCGTGATCCAACAAAGCAGTAAGGACAGTAAGTGAAAGCACAATATTTTCTATGGAAAACACCATGATAAAAAGGTTTAGAAAACAACGATCTACCCCTACATGATTTAACTTAAACTTCGTTAAACCATTAAGGCTCAAAAGAAATAGTGTACAAACTTTGCAACATACCCAAACATCAAGTTTGCATTTAGATTAAAACTCTTGTAATCCTAGTAACAAATTCTAATTCCTAAGCTTCAACGCAAAACTCATAAGGATATGTTCCCGACTCTTCCATTTATTACAACTTGAAGACAACACTCCTAGGTCAGTTTATAACTCACTGAAGTAATATTAAGTCAAGATTCATTCACAACAAAAAACACCTAACACATATGTAAATCACCTAACACATATGTCACATCCGGGAATAGCCCCTAGACGTAATAGGTGTCGTCGTCCTGTTTGTGGAGTAAGACTAGCCTCTTAACTTACATCATTACATTCATAGGTCAAAATTTAGCGAAAAGTTTAAAATTTTCATTACTTCTACTCATAGGTTTACATAGACCTCTGCATACACATAATATATATATATATATATATATGTGTGTGTGTGTGTGTGTGTGTGTGTGTGTGTGTGTGTGTGTGTGTGTGTGTGTGTGTGTGTGTGTATCTATCTATCTATATATATGTGTGTACTTCGAGTATACATAGACCATTCGCATAGGAAAATTACTTACCCTTCTACTTTTATTCCCTAAAGTTATATACAGAACATAACATAGTCATAATAGTCGTCTCATATCATAACCATCTAATAAGAATGTAAGAACTTGGACATAACCCATACATCAAAGAAAGAATTCCTCACATGGGATATACAATGTGTCATACTAAATGGAAAAGAAAGAAACATAGAAGTCTTAAACTCAAAACAACTCCATTAGCTAAATATTGGCATTACCCTCGGAAAGTGAGGACCTACCCTACTTGGATGATTAAGAGATCCAATCTTCTTCAAGTATTATTCAAAAAAGCACTTCAACGAGCGGAACCTAAAATTTTTGGGAAAAGGAAGAAATGGGGTTACTACACCACTTGTACTAAGTATGTGACCATATGCACACATACTTTGAAATCATGCTAGGAAAGGTACATTTCAGAAAGGTATGCAATATACTTTGAAAACACTTATGCATGTTCAACTAGACCATACCTACCAATAGGACATGTTCATTAGGTCATAGCTATGTTCATCACAAGAAGGATAACTTCAATTGTAGTCAAGTCAACACGCATAGCATATAGTTGAATACATAGCCAAGAATCTCTATCATCAATTCATAATAGTAACAAGCATGACTAAGAGTACATTTTAACATTAGTTAAGCAAGACAATTACCATGAACCCTTATCAAGTCAACAAGTGCAATTACAAAGCAAAGCCCAATAAAGTTACTCAATCATGTAACCCAACAAGCATCATCACTAATATCGTACATCACATATCAAAACATTTAAGAGTACATAACTCCATACTTTAAAAATATAGACCATTACACATTGATAATTGCACCAATGAACATATAATATCAATAACGTGCAAGTTCATCATATATATGTCATATAGCATCATAAGCATTTTCATACATAACAACATCCTCCTAAGACTCTCTTCAAGGCTAACTAGTGCAATGTTTATGTAGAGTCAAATACCTCTACCTAGACTAAGCCCAACCCCTTAGGTCATCTTAGATAGAGTTTAATCCTTTAGTTCATTTGACATTTTGGGAAGATCTTGCCCTAACCGACATAGACCACATGAGCTAATATGGAATCCGGTGTCATGGAACCTTGCACCGAAAGAAGAAAAACTACTTTTCAAGGTAGTACAAAACATGAACATAACAACTACGTGGATCAACTACCTAGTATTCCTATAGGGGAAACAAAGTTCAAAAACTAGTAGATATAGTTGGGACCCTCTTTACTTAACATTTATTATAGTCTCCAATATCAAGAGTACATTAGTGATCCTACCTTCCCTTTGTGGGAAGGGACACTCGTCACTCTAGTTCGCTCAGTGCTAAGGTAGAGTCTCTTTTTGAAATGTCTTTAATGTCTTTTCTAATCATTATAGCTTATTTTATGTAATAGGGTCTAACCCTTGTATAAACATCATCATCATCATCATCATAGCTGAATAATAATTGCTTGAATATTGTCCTTTCATTATAATTCATGTAGGTGAGGTTAGCATCTTGATATTCTCATATCATGATAAGGCACATTGGTAAATCATTCACCATCCTTATAATATTTACATCTTAAGCCAACACCTCACAATCATATTCAAGAATTTTCAATTCAATATCATAAAATCCTATCATTCCCAATACAAGGCATAATCCAATACAACATCATGACTTAATCACAATTAACCACAATTTGAAGTAAATAATTGGGATCACAAGACTTACAAAGTCTCCTTCATAATTCATCATCAAGATCTTACCGTCAACCCTTAATTCAACCCAATTTGTTATATCATCATCATAAGTCAATGACCAACATGATAACAAAGTTGAAAGAAACACTATATCACAAAGACAAGATATTTAGGTCAATTTATATCATACCTCAAAACCTAGATCAACTTCTCCAGAACTAGCATGATAGAACTACAATTAACCCTAATTAATTTATGATTAGTATAACAACATCATCTGGTAGTATTCAACCAATAACAATGTCCTTTGAATCAATACAATATAATTCTTATCAAGATCAATACGTAGGGTTAACGGATAAAGGTCATCTTCTACAAACTAGACCAGACCATCAGGATATGTCATAATTAGGTTGTAATACATGTTAATATATTCATAACATAAAAAAGAAATCATAAAAATAAATTCATAACATCAAATTCAACATTCCACTAAACCCACTTGAAAACTCAACTTTTGGAAATCAATTTGATGGAACCCTTTGAGGAAGAAAGTCTCAAAGGTGAATTAGATCTCATACCTTACTAATTGATGAAAATTTATAGTGAAACTTGACCATTTGCAGTCCTTAAACTTTCCCCCTAGGCAGTAAGCCTATATTTCAAAATTTGGAAGCTCTTTTCACATACCTCAGTCAACGCAAATTTATTACTCCTTTGGGTCAAAGTACTCAAGGGATGTGCAATGGATGCAAAGTCATCCAAAAACCTCCGATATTAACCCGCTAGACCCAAGAAACTCCAAACGTCATTTGTAGTCAATGGTCTAGGCCAATTTTTCACCGTCTCGGTTTTCCTTGGATCCACCTCAAATCCCTCACTAGAGATGATATGACCAAGAAATGCCACCAACCTCAACAAAAACTCATATTTGCAATATTTGAAGCACAATTAATTCATCTTGAGCACTTTTAACACCACCATCAAATGGTTCATATGATCACCCTCATTTTTCTAATATACTAAGATGTCGTCAATGATGACAATGATGAATAAATCTAGGTAACTTTGAAACACTCTATTCATGAGATTCATAAATGTTGACGTGTCATTTGAAAGACTAAAGAACATTACTAAGAACTCATAGTGACCATACCTAGCCTTAAATGTCATTTTTTGTATATCCTCACCTCTCACCCTAAGTTGGTGATACACCGACCTCAAGTGAATCTTAGAAAAGTAGCTTGGCCATCGTAGTTGATCAAACAAGTCGTCAATCCATGGGAGATGATACATATTCTTAATAGTGACTTTATTGAGTTGGAGATGATCAATGCACATTCTAAGGGACCCATCATTCTTTTTCACAAACAAAACCGGACCACCCGATGGAGAAATACTAGGTCTAATAAAAACTTCATCAAGTAAATCCTTTGGTTGAGTAGTCAACTCTTTCAATTCGACCAGAGCCACCCATAATGAGGAATAAAAATGGGATTTGTATCTGCTAACAAGCCGATACCAAAATAAATTTCCCGTTCGGGAGGAATATCGGGAAGGTCATTAGGAAATACCTACAAAAATTCCCTTACTACGGGGACCAACTCAATGGGAGGAATTTCGGAGTCTAAATCTTCGACTCTTACTATATGGCATAAACACCCTTTAGAGATTATTTTGCATGCCTTTATACAAGAGATGATACAACACCTAGGAATACAATTTCCCCCCTTCCTCTCTAAAATGGGCTCATTCTGGAAATTTAAACCTCACCACCCTCGTTCTACAATCTATAGAGGCAAAGTAAGCATGCAACCAATCCATACCAAAAATGACATCAAAATCAAGCATATCAAGTTCTACTAGATCAACATAAGAAACTCTATTGGGAAATATTAGAGGTCATTTCTACAAAACCGTTTTTCAACAACCGACTCACCTAATCGGGTAGACGCTATAAAAGGTTCATGGAAGATATCGAGCAAACTGTAAAACCTTTTGGCTACTAGAGGGGTAAAAAATGATAGAGTAGTACTGCGACCAAGTAAGGCATATACATTAATAGAGAATATTTTAAACATACTGGTCACCACGTTGGGAAAAGTCTCTTGCTCACCCATAGAGAGGAGATCATAGAAGTGGTTCTTCTTCGGAGCCTCATTTGAACCACTTGTTTGAGCTTGACCACTACCCTTGTCTTGATCCATCAAATTAGTACAATACTTAACTTTGTGCCCACTTTTAAAACAACCAGCACAATTGTCCGTCCCTTTAAGACAATCACCATAGTGTTTCTTGCCAAACATTCCACAAGTTGTCTCTTTCGGTTGATGAACTAGTACCCTTTCCATTATTAGACATGGGTTTAGACACCCTATCATTCCTGGCCTTAGGAAACTTAGAAGGAACTTTATTAGAAACTCACTTCTAAAACCTATGCTTGTCTTGTATCTCTAGCTTTCCCTTTGAAAAACAACCATCAAAAGATCTTGCCCTCTTAGCATCTCTACTCTTTATCTTATCCCTTGTATCTTCCACTTGTTGATCATGTACCACAAAACGAGAAATGTTCATGTTGTCATGTCACATAGCCGAATGAAACTCCTTTTGCAAATGATCTAACACCTTCATCACTAAAAGGCTAATTTCATCTCTAAGATCGTACACCAAAGAAGGAGCATATTTTGACAATTTAGTGAATTTCAAAGAGTATTCATGAACACTCATACCTTTTTGGCGAAGGTTGATGAACTCCACCACTTAAGATTTTCTCTTCTCCCTAGGAAAGAACCAATCAAGAAAAGCCTTCTTGAACACTTCACATGTCACTGCTCCATCCCTTAACGACTTATTGTGCCCTCCATTGGACATACAAAGCTTGAGACACATCCTCTAGTTGGTAATTATCAAACTCGTCCTTGTAACTAGTAACCAACTCCATAGCATACAATATCTTTTAGATTTTGTCAGTGAACTCTAGGGGGTATTTTACAACCTTGGACCCATAGAATGTAGGGGGATTCATCCTAGTGAAGTCACTTCGACAGGAGGCCATGGTAGCAACTTTTTGTTGTGCTCGGGTACAACCTACCGATTAGCTTGGGCCGTTATGGCTTGGGCTTGAGTAAAGGTGGCTTGTGGTTGGGTAGTAACCGCTTGGGACATTAGAAAGAGAGCGGCCCTTATGTTCTCATCTGTCATAGGAGCAGGATTCACCGAGACTTTTGAATCATTAAAATCTTCCTCAATAGGAGGAACTTGATCACCACTGGGAGGAACTCCCGCATTGGCAATCTCTTCTTTAAATATTTGTGTCGCATTCCTTAAAGTATTTGTTTCCTATAATGACAATAAGAGGATTAGATGCAAAAGCACATTGAGTAACACTTCAAACTCACGATATTGGACTTCTAAGAAAGTGAGAGTTTTCTAAGCATCTCATAGATTCCTATTTATAAGTGTGGCACACTTCACAATTGTGAATACAAAACTACATAGACGTGGTTGAGAGAGAACAACTCAAATATATTTAACCTCATGCTCTGATACCATGTTTTCACATCTGGGAATAGCCCCTTGACGTAACTGGTAGTGTCGTCCTCTTTGATGACTAAGACTAACCTCTTATATACATCATCACTTTCACAGGTTAAGTTTATAAGAAATTTTTAAACTTCTCATTACTCTAATCAATGGTTTACATAGAACTCCACAGAAACATAATATACATATACATATATATATATATATATATATATATATA